>NC_072769.1:2353408-2355908 GCF_022539595.1 Amphiprion ocellaris
TTTCTAAACCCTCCCCACACAGACCAACACTATGCGCAGTGATCAGATATCGATGTGAAATGGAAAGGCGAGATGCTGAATGCAGGCTAAACACGGGAGACAGAGGAGACTGACGTTATGGTCGCTGAGCTAATCAGCGCCCAGTGCTGTATGCGATACACATTGTATTTCAATTAAATATTATTTTAATATGTTTTAATTATTATTTTTAAATATATTTTTATATTGTTTTCATTTTTTTAGGCTAGAAAATGCTTATTTTACCGTAAAATAATTAAAATAATGTAGCGATTGCAGAGCCAGTTGCTATGACTAAACTGTTGTGCTGCAATACACCATAGGAGTTCGGGGTGTTGGTGGTTTCAGTGCCATTCTTGTGGTTTATGTTAGTGCTACAGTGTTATTAGTGTGTGTTCTATTGTGTTTTTGTAGTATAGTCAGCCTAGTTATTTGGTGAAATTTTATGTTGTCAGGACTGAGTGTGAAGTGTGTTTGATGACTTCCTGCCACATATACTGTTGTTGCTCTTTTTGTGTCAAAATAAAAGCATCTGCCAGTTGCAGGGTGCATAAAAGGCAAATATTCTTTCTTCAGCATCTTTCTTCAACCCGGCTCGCTACAATAATAAATATATAAAATGACGTACTTATCATAAAGTCCCACGATGTAGCAAAAAATACAGGATACCAAATGCAATTTAAAAATCCATGATACAGTGAGACCGCAAAAAGTGAACCGCGATATGGCGAGGGACCACCGTGCCAGACGAACCTTTACATTATTTTTGGTCAGTAGTGGTTTGATCCTTACAACTCTCCCATGGATCCATTCTCTCCCAGTCTTCCTTATGACAGAATCATGTAGACGGACCTTAACTGAGGCCAGTGAGGTCTGCAGATCTTCAGATGTCCTTCTGGGTTCTTTGATGACCTCCTGGATTACATGTTGACGCTCTTGGAGAAATGTTGGCCGTTGGTCCTCTCCTAGGAACGTTCACCACTGTTCCATGTCTCAGATTGTGGTTCTCTGGAGTCCCAGAGCCTCAGCAATGGATTTGTAACCCTCCAAACTTAATGTTAATGACTTTGTTTCTCATCTGTTCTTGAATGTCTTTAGAACGTGGCGTCATGTGCTGCTTTTTAAGACCCTTTAGCTTCTTCACAATGCCAGACAGGTTCTATTTAGTGATGTTTAGATTCAACAAGCCTGGCGTTTTGTTTGTTTGTTTTATTGAGATCCCCTATTAGCTTTTGCAAGGCAGCAGCTATTCTTCCTGGGGTCTTCATAATTTCATTTGTGACAACACCAAAATGCATCATGTACACATAATGCATACAAATCAGAATTACAGAATACATAAACAATACATACAAGAATATACATATACAATACAAAAGACATACATGTACACAACTCATACTAAATCAAAAAGCATACAACACACAGTACTCCCACATTGAATTATCATAAAAATAAATTTTGTTCTTCTTCAAAGATGCCATGACCCAACAATAATAATGATTAAAGAATAATCTACCTCAGAACTAACCATGATATCAGTCTCTCGGACAATGAAACGCTGAATCTTGCATCCTTACTATTAATTACATTCACAGTATATACAGTATAACTGGAATCTGTCTTGCTATTGTAACATTGCAGCCACTACATTTAAGTTTATGATTTAATTTTATTTAATTATTGCATTTTACCAGCTTCTGCTCCCCCGAGCAACCCATGGATATTAATAACGGAAATTTTATGCTAAGTAATAATCTTTTAGTTTTATTTTAAAATTTACTATGTTGCTCTGTTGAGTTACATAACTGGGAAGTGAATTCCATTCTTTCATTGCTCTGTGAGGGTGGATGGTGAAACTGAACCCAACTGATGAATGAATTCAGTCATTTGGTAATTCGGTAGCTAAGGGGGCAATTACTTTTTCACATAGGGCAAGATGACCTGGACAGCATTTTTCCTTCAATAAATGAAATCAACATCTAAAAACTGCATTTTGTGTTTTCTTGGGTTATCTTTGTCTTATATTGAAATTAGTTTGATGATCTGGAGCATTTAGGTATGACAAAAATAGAAAATTTCTGTTGGGGGCAAATACTTTTTTCACAGCACTATTTGTTTTTTCATCGCAAGTCATCAATTTTTCACAACAATTTCTTCCCGACTGTCTCTGATTGGCTTGAAATTTTTATAACATAAAAAGTGGATATTTATATAGACATCTGAGAAATGCTAGCTTGATATATCAAATAATTTTCAGGATAATTTTTTAAAAAACTGCCCATCGACCAACTAACAGCTTTCAGTTTTTTTTCGAGGATATGTTGGAATGAATAATAAATATCTCAGGAATGATCAAAGATTAAAAAAAAGAAATTGAGGCTGTCATGAAAAGTCTCACATTTGAGTGCACATAATGCAGATGTTAACCAGTGATGTAGCTGCAGGTCCCAAAAATACAAAACTAAACATGCAGAATACT
>NC_072769.1:2658408-2753408 GCF_022539595.1 Amphiprion ocellaris
TATTGATGCTGTTCATAAAAGACAAACCAGTAGAGGAGAGTAAAAAGTGTATGAGATGGCAAACTAATTTAAAAAAGCTATCGTACACAACTGAGGCAAGGGTACATTTGATTTATTCAGATTTAACCAGTTCAAGTAGAGTGAATAGTCCTGGTACAAGCAGGAAACTGGCCAAGGCAAAAGTGAAAGTTCCAGCAGATGTCACAAGTTTTGTTGATGACCGACAAAACCTCAGTCAGTGACCTTCTGCAACAATGTTGGGATGAACTTTCTAAGCAATGTTTCATTTGCTTTGTGTAAGATAAGATGAGATAAGATAAGCCTTTATTAATCCCACAATGGGGACATTTGCAGTGGTCCAGCAGCAAAGATAGGGCAAACATTTAGGCTAGTAAGTACAAATTTAAAACTAGAAAATCACTCAGAGCACAGTGCTCCGCCAAGGCTGCTAAGTTGACGTATCATTTCCAACGGATGAAATCTTTAATACAAAATGACCTTGTGAGCACAGGCATGTGTTATGCATGTGCACGTTATGTATTTATACTGAATCACATGCAAATTACTCTTATTAAGGTCTGTTGATCAGTTCATCACTTTTGACAAGCCTTTGTTTTGCTCGTGTTAAAATAACCGTTCCCTCCATGCTTTTATTTTGAAAGTGCATTTTTAATTTATGGGCTTTTATTTTGTCGCCATTCCAGTGGCACAGGAAGTGTTTATCTAAGAAGAGGTTTCTTGACATGATGAAGATGCTGCTGAAAAGTCTGAAAATTCACGTCAAGATGAAAGAAAACGGTTCCACGCTGTTGCTGTCTAGCAAAGGATGTGTCTAAACTTAGAAGCTCCTAGCTGGAATGGAGACAAGCTCTGACAGTGAAGAAATGAGTGGAGGACAGAAAGGTGAATTTGTGTTCAAAATAAGACTGATGGCTAAACGTAAATAAAGGCTTGGTGAAACACCAGGAGCTTCACCATTGTCTGGCTGGGGTTTGCTCCATTGTGTGACCTAAATATGTAGCGGACGGCAGAAATTGATGGGACTCAGAATCACCCCCACAGTTTAATCAATTATTCCTTGTATGATTTCCAACTGATAAATCCTAGTCAATTTGTAGTAGGATCACAATCATGTGATCATCAGCAGGTAACTGACACAATGTTCACGTCATACAATGACGTAACAGTGACTCCGTGTCGGCAGCTATATCTGGCAATTGGAAATACTTAACAAATCCATGGATCCAGACTATAAGCTGCATCACTGCCAAAATTTAATGAGGTGGTCCTTGTGTCATTTCTAACTTTCCCTGAAAATTTCATCCAAATCCGTTTGTCCGTTTTTGAGTAATGTTTCACATAGACAGATTCACAGACAAACGTGCGCCGATCATCACATAACTCCGTCGTTCCTTGGCTGAGTAAAAAAATAACAAAATTAAGCTGCAAGCAGCATTGAACGGGTCCTTGCATCCTTGCTGGTCAGCGAATCCAAGCATGTCCACCAAGTGGTGGTGCGATTGAGACTGTATTCCGGCCTATGGATGTGATGAGGGCCGGACTCTGATCACACGTAAAGTTTCAGGCAGATTGGAGCGTGTACAGGCTAGTTAGAAAACACTTCCCGTTTCATGGTGAGACATGCAAAACGTCCAAGAGCTGGCACTATCACTGTGTGTATGTCGGTCTGTGGATGTCTTCAGGGCCGGACTCATCTAATCACACATGTAAAGTTTGAGGCAGATTGAAGCATGTACAGGCCAGTTATACAGCATTTCCTGTGTCATGGCGAAACGTCATAATTCTGGGGGCTGCCATTTCCACACCCTCAGACTTTTGAAGATAACTTTTGATCACCCATGCCTAGTGTACATCCTGGCCAAATTTCAGGTCTGTAGGAGTAACCCTGTTTGAATTTACAGCTTTTGAAAATGTGAAAAAAAACTATTCAAAATTGTCCAAAATATGACACATAATTCAAAATGTCTGACTTCCTGTTGAATTTTGGGTATGGTTGTCAATTACATTTTTGTGCATCTTGAAAAGTTACATATGTGTACCAAATTTCATAACTCTAGGTGACATGTACCTGGCCTTAGTAAATGTTTGAAATTTTTCAGGTGGCATTACGGAGCCATTTTGCTTCACAACTATGCAATTTCCCTGAAATATAAAATTTTTCACCAGTCCTGCTGTGTGTGCAGAGTTTGCAAGTATCTATAGGCCGCCAAATTTGAGTTTCAAAAAACGTGAAAATAATTCACAATCGGGTTTCAACAGGGTCTTCGCACCTTTGGTGCTCGGACCCTAATAAACTAAGATATATGCTCACTGGCCACTTTATTAGGTACACCTGTTCAAGTGCTTGTTAACACAAATAACTAGTCAGACAATCACATAGTCGCAACTCATTGCATTTAGGCGTGTAGATGTGGTCAAGACAACGTGCTGAAGTTCAAACCAAACATCAGAATGGGGAGGAAAGGGGATTTAAGTGATTTTGAATGTGACATGGTTGTTGGTGCCAGACAGGCTGGTCTAGAAACTGAGGTACCACGATTGGATAATAGAAGATTGGAAAAATGTTGTCTGATCTGAGGAGTCTCCATTTCAGCTGCGACATTCAGATGGTCAGAATTTGGCGTAAACAACATGAAACTATTGATCCATCCTGCCTTGTATCAGCGGTTCAGGCTGCTGGTGGTGGTGTAATGGTGTGGGGGATATTTTCTTGACACAGTTTGGAACGCTGAGTACCAATTGAGCATGGCTTAAAATAAACAGCCAACCTGAGTATTGTTGCTAACCATGTCCATCCTTTTATGAGCACAGTGGACCATCTTTTGATGGCTACTTCCAGCAGAATAATGCACCATGTCACAAAGCTCAGATCATCTCAAACTGGTTTCTTAAACATGACAATGATTTCACTGTACTCCAGCTGCCTCCACAGTCACCAGATCTCAATCCAGTAGAGCCGTTGGGATGTGGTGGAATGGGAGATTGGCATCATCGATGTGCAGCCGACAAATCTGCAGCAACTGAGTGATGCTATCATGTCAATATGAACACGATAGCATCACTCTGAAGAATGTTTCCAACACCTTGTTGACAGTATGCCACAAAAAACTGAGGCATTTCCAACCTTTTACTAGCAAGGTGGACCTAATAAAGTGACCAGTGAGTGTACATGAGTACTAATAATAGAAATAACATTATTGAACATGCCAGTGGTATTGCACAGATTCTTTCATGAATGGAAACAGTTGCGTTAAGTATTATTATTGCACAGATTTTTAAGTAGAAAAATACCTATGTAGCATTTGTTCTAGTAAAGGGGTATCCAACTGATTTTAGTTCAGGGGCCACATATAGGACCAGTAAAATCAGAGCGTTATAACCTCTAAATAACCACAACTGCAATAGTGAAAAAAGTACATTCTGAAAATGTTCACATTTAAGGATCTAATATTTTTACAAAACATTATGAACAACCTGAAATTTCTTAAGAAAAATAAGTTCAGTCTCAACAATATTATGCCTCAGATTATCATTTACACATTAGAACTTACAAAACATTCACTCACAGGTATCTGGAACTGGATAATATAGTATTTTACTTGATCGAAACAATTTGTCAAGATCTAGAAATTATTTTAAATTTGCAATTTAAAAAAAAATCTCTGTAGTTTTTACACTTTGCAGAGTCATCCGTATGTTTGACACCCCTGTTTTAGTATATGCATAAGAAATAATAATATTGCACAAAGTATTTAAATCGTATTATTTCTGTATAATTCTATGTTTCGATTTCAGAATACACTGATACATTATACTGGACATTTCAGTAACAACTGACACATGGAGGTGTTCTAAATATATGTGTGTTTTGTCTGCATTAATACATGTATATAATATGAATGTATATCTATATTATACAGGTGTCATGCAATTAAATCAAGTCATAGTGTCATAATTTCAGTGATGATGATCATTTTCTCAGTTTTTGAGTTTAATAATCATTCATTTCATTTTATTGATTTTGCCAAAGTCCAATAAAGCCAAGGAAAGTGAATGTATTCAGTTCTTTTATTTAACGTCTTTACGTCTTAATGCTGCACCCCAGTTTCATGTGATGGTAACTATAGAGGCTAATTTTGTTTCGTTGCTTTCTTCATTTCTTAATTTAACCTCTTCTTTGGAATGACCGACGCAGAGACTTATCTTTTACTCGTGTGACGACTTTTGTCATTGCACCACGGTAAAAAGACCGTGTTGCTCCGTCGGCCATCCTTTATTCTCTCACAAGTCAACAAACAACAATGTCTTCTTCATTGGTAATAACAGATATAACAGGAGTGCGCCCTCTACAGCAAAACTGCATACACTCAGATTCTCTTGTAAATAACTATGGAATTGTATTTAATACATGTGAAATCTAACATTTCTTTCTAACCAACAAATACAAATACATGAATATATCTCAAAATGTTAATATATAAACTGATCATTCATGTAATATGTAAACCTTATAAAATGACGCTTACAGTAACGATGTCGCAATTGATCATGAGCTGGAATTTATTCAGGAAGTCTCTCTGAGATTAAGATCTCTGGTTCGAGTGAGACCTGCTGAATAAATTACACTTAATATTCTTTATACAACACAGAGGAAACACTGCACAGACACAAGTTCTGAAAAGTTTTTTGCGAGTACAATTTTCCTCTGAGAAATTGATGTTATTAATATTATCCACTTTCTATCCACTATCTACTGATACATTCTAATGCAATCCAGTGCAACTGATATTTCACAAAATCTACTTCTATGATGCCACAAATGTTCAGATTATTGTTGACTTTGTCACAAGGCTGCAGATTGTAAAGTCCTCAGAGGCATAGTGATTTTGAGTTAAAATCTTGAAATATGTGATTACAGACTAAAAGATCATTTCAAAACCCTGCTCTGTGTCTTCCAGGTGGGTCCAAAGCCAGTGCTGACAATACCGGACGACCCCAGAGTCATCGGCTCGTTCGACCTCAACCACTTCTCTGTTCGCATCATGTCTGTGGACTACCAGGCATGCAGCCCTGGCCCATCCTCCTCTCCTGGACCCCGACTCAACTTCAGCGAGGACTCCAGAGTAATCCTGGGAGATTCAGCGGAGGACACGTTTGCGTATGTCCACCACCTGACGCTGTATGACCTGGAGGCTCGGGGGATGGTTCGTCCTTTCTGCATGGCCTATGTGTGTTCGGACCAGGCGAAGCTGACGGAGAACTTTTCAGAGCTGTCGACGTGCTTCTCTCAGGCATCCGATAGCCTCAAGACGGGAAACAGGCAAGCGTTTTCTATGGAGCTGCAGAGAAAACTACAGGAGCTCGAGTAAGTTCAGTATTTTGACTGAATAATAACATACATGCACCAATGTACCCTTTATGCTGCTAAAACTCCTCTGACCCAGTGGCGTATAGACACAGGACCTCTGGGGATGTCCTGTGGCACCTCGATGGTGGCAGTGATTTCTGTGGGTTCTGTTGGTTGCAGGGTGGGATCTACCTACATTAGACTTATTTTGGCAGATCCCACAGATGCTCAATAAGATTTAGATCTGGGGAGTGTGGAACCCAGATGAACGCCTTAGCTCTGTCGTGTTCCCTGTGCCACTCCTGAGCAGTTTTTCCGGTGTGTCTTGGTGCATTGTCCTGCTGAGGGTGACAATTAGCATCAAGGACTGATGTTGCCATCGGGTGTGGGGGGTTGCTTGAGCTGCAATGTTTAAGTGGGTGGTACATGTCAGACATCCACATGAATGTCAGGAGTCAAGGTTTCCCAGCAGAACATTGCATTATAACAAGGTGATCAATATTCACTTCACCTGTCAGTAGTCATAATGTTGTGGCTGATCGGTGAATAACATTGATCATATTCATACTAAGTGGCGTTCTCTTGGAAAACCTTGGATTTGGCATCCGTGTTGATGAAACTTAGACACCCAAACAAACGTCTCAAAACAAGGACACTACTAGGGCTGCAACAACGAATCGATAAAGTCGATAAAAATCGATTATTAAAAGCGTTGACAATGAATTTTGTTATCGATTCGTTGTGTCACACGATTCATGCATCACTCGCCATGTCGCGGAGTCTTCTACTTCACGTGCAGAACTTTGTCAATGACTGAAATAAAGTTTAAAAAAAAACTCCACCTGCAGAGCGACTAGAACAGAGCGAGGTGGAGGCAGAGTGAAGGTGGTATTTTCAAAGGAAAAGTAAATTCAACGAAACATGACCGACATGCAGAAAACAGTTAGACCGAAGTCCTCAAAAGTGTGGGAGCATTTCACGCTTCACAAAACAAAAAACATGCGTAACATGCAAGCTTTACAAAAGTGACATGAGATGGCATGGGAGCACCACGATGATGATGCTGCACCTGAAATGGAAACATGTTGGAGTCACTGATGAGTATGAAGGAGCTCAACAGCAGGTAAGTCACTGCAGTATCCTACGTTTGTTCCATTTTAAAGTGAGGAAACGTAACGTTAGTCTGCCTGGTAGCTTGTCTGATGCTAGCGTTTGCTTGTTAGCTGATTAATGGCAGTGATAGGGCACGTGTGTGTGCTACATTTTATTTCACTTTAATCAGCTTAAGCAGCGTTTGAATATACTTTATAAATAAATGTAACTTGCCCACAATGGTGGTAATAATTTAAAGATTGAGCCTCAAGTTTAAATTTTCTCACAAAGTCTGAGTGAAGACACTGGTCTGTGTTGGAGTGAGGCAGGATGAACTGCATTTAGACCAAACAGGGGTTAAAGTAACTTATTACATCTACTCAATTTATATAATGAAATATTTTTTATGGTGCTTTTAATATCCGTGTATGTGTGTGTGTGTGTGTGTATATATATATATATAAATATATATATATATATATATATATGTATGTATGTATGTATGTATGTGTATATAAATATATATATATATATATATATATATATATATATATATATATATATATATATATATATATATATATATATTGTTAAATCCTAAGGCCAGCAACCTCCTAAATGTATTAAATTCATCAATTAACTATCAGAGAATTACTGGACCAGCTCTCCATCTAACGGTCCGGTTCCTGCAGCCCAGAGAGTCTAACCCAGATGGAATCTGAGGAACGTTTAAGCTGGTTAGTGAGAAAATTCGCCTAGCTTCTAACTGCCTCCACCCGGACGTCTATCCTGCTACCTCTGATAACTAACTCAACTCAACTGACTAACCACTTTCGAATGGTCAAATTAATTACCAGTCACGCCCGTTAACGGCAGCTTTTCTCTTAACGGATCTTGCACTTGGTAAGTTGCTAGGTTTAAATTTAGAGGTTAAGGAACGGATAACCCCAAGGATAAGTTTTTAAAAAGCCACCCACAGCCCCAACGACTAGGTAACCTTCCAGAACCTTTGTTTTTGATGTAATGCACACATTAACCTGACTTTTTACACCCTGAGAAGATATATATAATTAACTCATCATCGTGATAGGAATAAATAGAATTTCCGGTCTGTTAACTTTAATTGCTGGATGAATATTTTATTATAAAATTTCAGCAGGGAAATAGCAATAGCCCATAAATCATCAGACAATCAATTAAACATTAATTCTTATAACAGACGCTTAATATGAATCCTAACTGGAACTATGCTTTTATCTAAGAAGAGTAATAATCACCCAGACTATGTAATTTGGAGTTGGAGAGCAGTCGGTGTGGCCACACCTGGCTGCTCACCTGAAGACCGATGAGCCACTGTGGCCCTGCTCGAGGGGGAAGTGGAGAGAGAGTTCAGTCCCAATTTAGATCTGCTGGTATCCTTTATGTTGTTTGGACCAATAAAAACTTTGTTATAATCCACTCTGGTATCAAGCCTTTGGAAATAATAGAGTTCAGTATGTTCCTTCAGTCAGTGCTATTGTTAGATCACAGTTCTGTAATCCTCAAACAGTGCAGAAGGGGCAGTCCTTAAATCCATAATTCCAGTGGAATAGTCATTTCTTTACAGATCGTGTTGAATTCTCTTCCAAGTTACGTGGTAACATCCCTCATGCTCAGAGCATTTGCTGCCTGGCTTGCATCCAGTGACCACCTCGCAACTCTCCCAACAACTCTTTCCAACAGGTGCATTTTATAGCATAACTTCTCTCTTCAGAATTTACATAGGCGATGACAGCATATTCAATTTACATACGTGATGACAGCATCCATCCCCCTCCTCACTCGTGCACTGCTCCCATCCACCGACCTCATGGCCTCTGTGTGCTCTGGAGGAACCAAAACCACCTGTTTGGCCTGTTTGACCCTTTCACCCAGTCTCAACTTTCTATTAATGTATTTGTTCCATCCGCAGCTCAGAGCAGACCTCCGGTCGGGGAACAGGAGAAGCTGATGTCAGCGCCTAATAATCACTGACACTACAAGGTCATGCAATCCAGCTAATTCAATGCAAGTTCAAGCAATCGAGATAACTGCCACTTCAACTTTTGACCATGTGCAAACGGAGCGTATATTCACCACAGTGGAAACTTTGGGCTGTTGAACATCTGTGTTGCAGCTTCCTATCAGAGAAATGGGCAGATGAGAAAATCTAATTTCAATGTTTCTGAAATCTACCTCCTAAGGTTAACCTTGCTGTGGTGGCGTACAGGTGTCATCGAGGACTCTGTGATATTTCTTTCCAATCTTTAGATGTGCTGACTGAATGTGCCTCCCTCTGGCTGTTTCAGGTTTGGACGGCTGACTCTGCTGCAGGAGAAGGAACATCAGAGGACAAACAACAGCCTCACAGACGTCGAAGAGACAGGCGACGAGCTTGAAGCCATGGAGCGTTCCATCCTAACTCACAGAGACCTCATCCGCCAGGTCACATCCTACCCAAACAGAAAGCTCAAACAGCCCGACTTCCTGCCCTACGACCCGGCCGACTGCCTGTCCGACCCGACTGTCTTTTTGCTTCCTGAGCCTTCCTCCTCTTCCTCCCTCTCCACCTCCTGCAAGTCAGAGCGCTGTCTGAAGCCTCTGCAGGAGCTCTGCAACCCTTACTTCCTGTCCCTGATGAAGGACCAGCTTGCAGACATGGAGCAGCATCTCCGTGGTGACAGGAGCGTCCTGCGAACCTCTCGTGTCGCACATTCACTGTCCAAGAGGCTAACACTCACCAACTTCTTATTCGAGCTGTGGAGGCCAGAGGACGGAGAGGAAGAGGAAAGAGAGAGCGCCGACGTGGAGGCCCAGATGGCCTCAGGGACTAAGAGGAGCGCTGAGGCGTTCCAATCAGACCGCCCGACACTGGAGATGTTCTTTTCCTGTGTGGAGGAGCTCCCCATCAAACTGGAGGCAGGAGAAACTGGGAGCCCTGAGCCCGGCTTTGTCACAGAGATGACGGGGAGCGTGAGCAGCGGAGACAGCATTGAAGTGCTCATGACGGAGAAGTCTTATCACACACAGCATGTTGTTGCTGGATCGGACAGCAGAGGTAAGAAAATACTGACAAGTGTACTGAAGAATGAAAAGATCAGCAGGAGATTAAAAAATAACTAATGTCAATAAGTCATTGAAGAGGTGAAATAGCTAAAACTAGTATATCTGGTTTCAGCCTCTCAGATATGAACATGGGCTGCTTTTTCTGCTTTATCTCATATCAGTATGAACATCAGAATCATCCATCCATCCATTATCTATACACCACTTTATCCTCTGTGGGGTCACGGAGGGGCTGGAGTCTATACCATCTGACTCAGAGTGAAGGCAGGTTCATTTGGACAGATCACCAGTCGATTGCAGCTGCACATAGAGACAAACAACCAAGCGCACTCACATTCACACCTACAGACATTTTCGAATCACCAGTTAACCTCAGCATGTTTAGGACTTCCCAAGATACTTGAACTCCTTTGCTTAGGGAAGCAACTTCCCTCAATCCAGATGGAGCAATTCACTGGTTTCCAGCAGAGAACCATGGCCTTGGACTTGGAGGTGCTGACTTGCATCCCAGCTGCTTCACACTCGACTGCAAACCGCTCCAGTGCATGCCGAAGGTCATGAAGCCAACAGTAAAACGTCACCTGCAAAAGGCAGAGACGTGATCCTGAAATCCTTAAACCGAATACCCTCCTCCTCACCCCGGCTGCGCCGTGAGATCCTGTCTATGAACACCACAAACAGGATTGGGGCCAGGGTTCAAGTATCTCAGGATCTTGTTCACAAGTGTTGGCAAAATGAAGTGTGAAATGGACAGATGGCTTGGTGCAGCATCAGCAGTAATGCAGGTGCTGTACAGGACCATCATAGTGAATAGGGAGCTGAGCTTGTAAGGTGAAGCTCTTGATTTACCAATCCATCTACGTTCCAACCCTCACCGATGGCCATGAGCTCTGGGTAGCGACCGAAAGAACGAGATCATAGGTACAAGTGGCCGAAATGAGTTTCCTCTGCAGGGCGACTGGGCTCAGCCTTAGAGAAAGGGTGAGAAGCTGCTGTTCCTTGGCATTGAAAGGAATCATTTGAGGTAGTTTGGACATCTCATTCGGATGCTTGTGGGAAGACTTCCTTTGGAGGTTTTCTGAACACAGCCGCCTGAGAGGAGCATACCCAGAACCAGCTGGAGGGATTATATATCTCGTCTGACCTGGAAACGCCTCGGGATCCCCCAGGAAGAACTGGAAAGCGTTGTCGGGGGAAGGGATGTCTGAAACTACCTGCTTCACCTGCTGCCTCCGCAATCCGGCCCCAGATAAGCGGAAGAAAATGGATGGCTTGATGTTTTTGGACAGTGGGAGGAAGCACACAGCACCAGAAAAACATGTAAACTCCACACAGAAAGATCCCAGGCCAGGATGTGAGGTGGCTTTGCTCACAATTGAGACACTGTGTAGCCCATCATCAGAATCAGAAATAGTTTGTATGTCCCTGAGGGGGAAATGCTTCCGTTTCAGTTGCTCCCAGAAATTTAAGCAGTAATGTAAGCAGAATGGGGGGGAAAGTCATGCAGCAGGTGATCCATCCAGGTGGTATACACCCAAACTGCTCAGCTGTGGCACACAGTCAGTGTGGTTTGAAAAAACTAAAATGAAGGACATAAAATATTTACTACAGTTTTGATCATTACTTAATCATTTATCAAACAAAGATGTCAGACTTTCAGTGCTTCTTCTGCGTGACAGTTTGCTTCCTTTTTTTGTTGTTTGCCGTCGTAAAATTTTTAGAAAATGAACACTGAAGTGAAATGCTAAAATGAGTTGTGATGCTTTGGTCTCCTTCACAGAAACACCAGTTGGCGGGACAGGCGCTTACTTGAGGCGTGTTGCAGTGGATGCAGGCATCAGGCGTGTGCGAGCATATGCTAAACGTGCAAACAGTGAGGACAGCATCGAAGTGCTCAGCACCACCGAGTCCATCTTTCCCGACGACCTCACCGCCATCACAGAAGAGGAAGCGGAGCAGCAGCCTCTGAACAACGGCTTTGAACCTGAGGAAGAACCACAGACTGATTGTAGATCTGACAAAGACCTCACTGAGGAGAAGACAGCGAATGAAGATACTTTAGTGAGCAAGGGTGAAAACGAAAGATTTGTTCAGGCTCCTGCTGAAAGAGAAGAGTCTTCATCACAAATAACAGTTAGTGATGGTGTCATGATCAAAGAGGAGCCGTACACTGTTAAGGAAGATGAAGACAAAATACCAGAGAAGATGTCCACACTACTGCAAGGTAACACATCTACTGCAGTTTTCATTACTTTACAGTAAACACATTTTAAGGCTGCATCCAGTCTGCAAAAATCTATAAATGTATGCTTTTGTTTCATGTTATTGAGTATGCATTGACAGGGATTTTTTTTTTTAATCAATATAAAATTAAATCAGTAAAGCATGTAAAAATTGAAATGTTCTGACTGCTTTCTGAAGAAACGGTACATCTGCATTTACAATGTGCCTTTTTATATGTAGCTGTCCTGATTTGTATGCATATAATGATTTACTCTCCATCTCAGTGAATCTAACTCAGCAATAACAGATGTGGATGTTCTTTAAGTCATGGTCAAATCACTGGAGGTTATCAGTTAGGAATTACACTTGTATTTGGGCTTAAACTCTGAGTCTAACTACACAAATTATACCTTGATTTGTGTACACAAACATGTATTTCTTGTGTTTCAGTAATTCTTTCACACATTTTTAGTCATTTTCCCTGTTTCTCAAGAGGTCCTATTACATGTTCAGAGATGATGCACAAATGTAATTGAACAAACCATTAGTAGAAAAGGTTCAAGTACTGTAAATTACAAGACATCTACTCTGACCGGATTTGCATCACGATGCAACAAGTGCATTAAGAGACAACATCTGTTTTAAACAGCAGGACTATCTGATGCAGGGTCTGGGTGGTGATCCCACATTTTTATGCGCACTAAGCTCCACATCACCAGATCGTTCCTCAAGAAATAAATCAATCGTAAGAAATTAATATTTAGGTATTTATGAAGACAAACCAAAAGAGGCAAAAGCTCCAGTGGCTTGGGTCAGAGTCTGTATCTTATTTTGTCACGGTCTGGAATGTTCTTTTTTCCAAATATTTATTTATTTATTTATTTATTTGGTAGGGACAGTGCACATTAATGAACGCCCATTTATTCAGAAATGGGTTTAAATATGCCGGATTATAGCAAAATGCTAATTTACATCCTTAGTTAAAGAAAGAGAAACAATTTGTTTCCCGTCAGGCATCAGGAAACATATTAATAGGGGGTAATGGGGGGGTTTCACTGATATGGCCTCGCTGGTGGGATTTGGCCCCCTTATGGCTATGGGGCAGCGGGGGTGGACCGTGGACGGGGGGGTTCTCCTGCGTGCCCAACAGGTCCTGGCTGGTGCGGTGGCTCTTGGTGGGCTGCGGTGGCTGGATTGGCCGTGCTGGTGAGCGCTGTGGCTGTGGTGCGGGCTGGTGGCATGTGGTGGCTCTGTCCTGGTGGGTTGTCAGGGTGCATTGCGGGGTGTGGGGGCCCTTAGGTGTGCTGTGCTCTCCTGGAGCCTGGTGCGGGGGGTATGCGGGGTGCCTCCCCGTCAGCGTCGCCGGGCCCCACCACACTGTCCATTTTTGCCCTCTGAACTCCCATCGGGGCCCGGCTCCAATTTCCTCTGGCCAGCTCCCGGTGGCGGCCTGCTTAGTGCTGGGCTGGTTGCCATCTCTTCGGTGGGGCGCTTGGTCCCTGTGTCTGGCTTGCAGGCTGCGCGGGACCGTCGGCCCCCTTGGGGGTGGGGGTGGGGGTGGGGGTGGGCGGGCGGATGGGTGGGGGTGGGGGTGGGCGGGCGGGGTGGTGGGGTGGCGGGTGGGTCCTCGTGTCCCGGGCCACCTGGGTCGGTCTTGACACGCTGAGGGTGTTGGTAGCTGCTCCCTCTTGTTCTCCGGGTTCGTGTCGTTCACGGTGGCCCCGGTGGCTCTCTGGGGGCCCCGGTGGCTCTCTGGGGCGCCGCCCTGTGGCTCCTACGGCCAGGGGAAGGGGTGCCCTGTTGGCTTGGCCCTGCCTTGCCGTGATTGCTGTTCTGGGCTTCAGGGTTCTTCACACTTGCATGTTTGATCAGGTCTCACCAGCTACCGCCGAGTCCCACTGACAGCGAATGATGGGACCTGCTAGAATGTGCTGAGAATCTCTCCAGAGTCTCTACCCTAAACTCATTCTCTCTTGCACTAGTATCCTCTTCTGGCCTATTCTATTCTATTCTATACTGTCAAGACATCCACAATTATGGTGTTCAATACCATTTGTTTAATTATTTATTTATTGAATCTCTTTTTTTGTTGTTGTTCTTTTGTTTTGTTTTTGTTTTTTTCTGTTTTATTGATGGGCAGTTAGTAGTTGGGAATAACACACCACCTTACAATCTTTAATTGCAATAGCACCACCTGTTATTTTCTATCCCTGTTCATCCTGTTGGTCCTGTTCGTCCTGTCCAGTCTTGTTTCCCCCACACATCACTGAGGTGTAGCACTGCCCTCCCTGGCTTATAATAGGGAATTCTAATAAAGAATGTCTGCTTAGCTTTCAGGGAGGGCTGGTGATGGTCACACACATGCACTAAATATTAAAATATTTGGCTGCAAGACTAAAATATGCATCAATCTCATATAATGTTGACACCTCTTTTGTGGAGTTAAACAATGAGAATAAATGCAGACAAACAACAAAAAAAAAAGAAAGAGAAACAGAACATTCAGCTACTGAACCTTGATCTAAAGAAGTTTGATTTCTTTATTGACTTCTTAATTACCAGGATTGGATTGTGGATTTCCTTAGAGTGAACAGGACAGACCAGTTAACTGAATACAGTACCTGAAATGTGGGTTAAAAAGACTCCAAATGTCTTATCAGGTGAAAGGTTTTTGGGGTTTTTGGCCTGCAAGCCTTCAAAAACATTCAGTACCCTTATGAAATGCTGTGGTTGTCAGTGACATATATTACTTAGCTATAAAGAGAGCCTCTGCAGTATTAGTAAATTTTAGTCTGAAAAACCATAATATTGTTTAGCAGAAGCCATTTTTCCTCTTTACTGTTCTTGTTAATCATCTTGCAGCCTGTCAGATTTGTGTCTAAATTGTTACTGACTGTGAATAGTTTCACAACATCCAACAAATTTCTGTACAGGTGAAGCAGCAGTGAAATCTAAACCACAGTGGCCTGAGGTCCATCCGATGTGGTCCATGCCTGACCTCCACCTGAACGTTGTCCCATCGGTCGACCGCTGGCCTCCTTCCTGCCCTCCTCTTAGGCTGCTGAGCATCGACGAGGCCTCAGACTGCACTAGCTTCACCAGCTCCTTGGAACCACCGTCCCCCACCCAAAACTTCCACAGCAACGTCGGCTTGCACAGGAGGAGGAGAAGGAAGGCCGGACTCAGAGCACTCAGGTTCATCAAGCAGAACTCGTTCTCCCAACATGCCGTGTTTTGTCTCTTGAGTGGCCGGCCGCTGGTCATTGTTGGGGGAGACCAGAGTCTGGTCAGGAAACTGGTGGATGCTCTGAGCCTCTTCCTGCCTGCTCCCGGTCCTGATGGGGGCGCAGTGATGCCGTGTTTGACGGCAGCCCTGCAGCTGACCGATCTGCTCACCTGGAGACTGATAGGAATACACAGGTGAAGATGACCTGATACTGATGCCATCCTGTTTGACTGTAACAGAAACACCTTACAATACAATATCCAGGCACTAAATACCAAATATGGCTAAAGCTTATAGCGTTTGGCAGGATTTTTGATCCTTGCTGTGAAGCTGCTTTTAAAATGTGAAATTTCATGCATATGTCATTGCTCAATTATCTGTACAGCACTCGATCCTCATTAGGGTTACAGAGGGGCTGGAGTCTATCGCAGCTGACTTTGGGCAAAAGCAGGGGACCCCCTTGACAGGTCACCAGTCTGTCACAGGGCTACATATACAATCACAGTCACATTCATTCATCTACGGACAATTCAGAGTTACCAATTAACGTCAGCATGTTTTTGGACTGTTGGGGGAAGCCTGAGAAAACCCACGCATGTGCAGGGAGAACATGCAAACTCCATTTTATTTATATATATATGTATGTATGTATGTATGTATGTATGTATGTATGTATGTATGTATGTATGTATGTATGTATGTATGTATGTATGTATGTATGTATGTATGTATGTATATATATATATATATATATATCTATATATATATATATATATATATATATCTATATATATATATATATATATATATATATATATCAGACAAAATTGACGCTAAAGTAGGAATCACATTTTTGTCTATCGAGCTATAGAACAGTAAGATTTTTCACTTGGTTAATTTGTATTTGTGGCCTTTTTTAATGCCTCAGGCCTTCAGACAACTTTGTTGTTTTTATCTTTAGTCTGCAAATGAAATCAAGTCTTACCCGTGTTGTTTGCTTTTTTTTCACCAGATCATCGTCCACTTCTTCATCCATCATCCTTCACTCTCTGACTCGCTACAGTCGGTATTTAGCGCTGCTGGACATAGATCAGAAGACGCTGTGCTGTCCGTCGTACTCCGGCTCTCTCATTGGCAGACTAGCCGATCCTCACTCTGGTATCAGCCGAGGCATCACCTACCTGCTGCACCTGGAGAGCTGTCTGACCATGCTGGCCAATCAGGTGCTGCTGTACACTTTCAAACCTGCTTTTCAACGTCCAAACGCCACCAGAGGGAACGATGGAGCAGAAGAAGAGGAGGAGCCTCTGTGCACGCCAGGATTCTGCAGCAGCGAAAGTGACTTCAGAGTGATGCACTACCTGTCGGACCTCATCAAGCAGCGCCACGCCGGATGCAGTACGCCGGTTTTAAGATTCTCTTACAGCTCAGCGAATCTCCACAGAAACACTTATGCAGCATAAGAATCAAAAGAAGACACTGGATGAACAAAAGATAGATTATTCTGATTGCTACAACTAAATGTGAACACGTCGGTGCAAAAGAATCTTATTTTTTTAGTAAGTCTTAAATGCTGATGATTCTGATTCCTGGACATTTTTGCACTAGTGTCTTACCGGAACTGAAGACTTCTATATGTTGGCAGACTTATACAGCTTTAGTATGATGCTTTAAAATTTATCACTCGATCAAATTGAACTCCTTGTGCAATTTAAGCAAGCAAAACAAACCAAACTTTATCGATCTGAAAGTACGTTTTAACAAGCATTGTATTATGGTTTGAAGATGCTTTAATACTCTGCAACACTATGTACTGCAAATCCTTTACTTGTCGCTCTGTCGTTTAGTTAGTAGAAAGGCAAACGTGAAGCTCAAACTGAATACGAGTCACAGCCAATGCATTTCAAACAGTACAACTGATTTTGTGACTACATTTACAGCATTATGTCACTAGCAGGATGGGGGAAAAAACAGACATTAGTTCATTCTGATTCAGGTCCATACAGTTAATATCACATGTGGATAGATATGCTACTGGTAAGTGTAAAAGATTCAAATTTTATTTACACTTCTGCTGTGGAATAGATGAGAAGGTCAACACAGTACATACTGGTACAGAGGCACACTGGTGCCAGAATAGACAGAAAAAAAATACTGGAAACTTTCATTTGCATTTACAAAGTTTGGATTTCTTAATTATGGAAAAAGTATCTCACTTCCAACTTCCACGTTTTAAAGTGATCCAAAAATAGTTGACAACCACCAAAAAGGAACAGTATTTTCAAAATGTGAAAAAAACTATGGTGTTAATCTCAACACTGCTTAAACTCTGAGAGGAAAATAAGCAGTTTTTCTTCCCTCTCAATGTCATTGTCGACTCCAACGTCACCATCAAAAACTTAAAGTCTAAAATAACAGGTTCTACTGCCTACGTGATCAATGTTTAATAACTTTGCTTTTAAACTTCAAATAGCAGAGCAGCAATCTCCTTCTGTTTGACAATGTTCTTTTGTTATTTTAGCAATGTTAAGATGAGCCGATATTAGTATGCACATATTACTCTGAAAATAAAGTTAGATTTTAAATTTGCAGTCTGAGCAGTAATTCAGCAGGAAGTTGTCGTTTTATTGTTTCTATGATTTGGCCACAGCAGTTTAGGAAATGAAATTTTCTGTTTATTTCTCAAGTCCCTTTTTTGAAAACTTGGAATAAAAGTATTTTCAGACAAAATAAGCAGCATTCAAGAAAATCCCACAGTTGAGAAATCAACTTGTATTCTGACGAAGTCTCTCAGGAATGAAGCAACGGAAAGCATCCCATTAATAAATGCTTCATACTAAAGAGGATGTGTTTGGAGTCTGTGCATCGTCTTCAGAACACATGACAACTGCAGGTGGGTCTGTTTCAGAATGTCCACAACTCTGCCAGGACACTCTGCAACCAGAAGAGAGCAAGAAGCTTAAGACATGTTTTAATGTGTGTCAGTGGCTAGAACCATATCATAAAGTCAGACGATTAGTTACACTGACAGTTCTGCCATTTTAGGTGCAAATGATGCTAGTAATGTTGTACAGCCCTAAGAGGAGAAAATAAATGGTATTCAGACACATCCAGTCAATGCTGATAAGATTCGGTAATTATGTAGTCAGTGGACAAAAAAAATTTAAATTAATTACAATAAAGATTTATCAGTTAAAGTATTTTCTAGTTTAAAAAGTGAAACCGTTTCTCGCAGGTATAGCTACAGCAGACTGCCATAAACACATTTCTCGTTTTGATATCATTTTTATTAATGTAGTCAAAAAACATTAGCACCTATCATCCACTGAGCTCCACAGAAGTGATAGAAGATAGAACCGATAGATGATCTCTGTCATTTCCACACAGACAGGAATACAGATGTTAAATTGAAAAATATATATAATAAATACTGTGGGATCAGCGCTCTGTATCTCTCAATATCATAAGATTGGACTTAAAAATAGCCGTCGGTGGAGAAAAGTAAAGAGTGGTCAGAGATCACGATCACAACGTGGAGAGCAGTGATGCAAATGGGAGAAACATGACAGCATCACATATCCTTCACTTTAATGTAGTTCCACCTTGGAACAGCTGGTGGTGGAAATGAGTCTTGAATTGAAGACCAAGAAACAGGGAATACAGTATACCAAATTTGTTGCTTGACCAAAATAAATTACACTCAACCAGAAAGCATTGTTATCAGGCCAAGAGTAAGGGTGAAAAAGATTTGTGCACAGGCCACTGCTCTTCGAAATGCAGGAAAAACTGGTCAGCAGGTAGCTCAAGCCCTTTGCAGAAGTATCCGCTGGGTGCAGAAGTGATTTCAAAGGTACAATAAAGGAGGATCCTTCAAAAACTTGCCTCGCTCAGGACGTCCATCTGACCTAACTGCAAGTCAAGGATCTGATGAGAAAGGCCAAGGGTAAAAGAGATCGGTCATGTTGGTGACTTAGTCAGAGGCTGAAAATCTTGAAGAAGATGTTTCTAAGCACACTGTGCATCGATATTTAACAGAAACATTGGGGCTGAAAGCTTACAAGAGGCAACAAACCCAAAGTAATACACACCAAACTGCAAAGTTTCATGCAATAGGAAGATTCCCGTACCTGCTGTGTTTTCCATCTCCCGTGTGATCTCCTGAATAAAGGATCTGAGACGTTCTTCGCTGGAGGACAGATTATCACACAGCCAAGTGAAAGCCCACACATTGTCCTGCGAGACAAGTATTACCAGATAAAAACTTTAGTCCATAATAGGTGTATGTTTGTCACTGATATCTTCCAAGTACTGTATGCTGTTTTAGTCTCTGCAGTCCTTCAGTCAAATAGCAATGACCTGGTCCTGGCAAAATAATACAAGCCGTGAAATGAGAAGTTGATGACCTGCCCAGCAACACAGAATATCTTGTTCAGTGCACATTTTCTTAATTAGAATGTGAAAGTCAAGTCGTAACACAAAAACTGTGAAAGTCAACAAACGGTTGGCACATTTTGATATTTAGGTGTTTTATAAGTTTAGTTTATTTAACATGATGAGAGAGACAGTCACACACATCTGCAAAAATGCAGAAGTTAACACAACAAAGTCAAAGCTGCTCTGTACTGTCCGAAGCAGAAACCAAACGTTACAGTCGTCAAACACATTAGTTAAAAACTGCTTCTAGATGCTTTTTTCTGTAGCTTTGAAAATAAACATGATGAGCAGTAAAGCATAAAAGCAACTGCTGCAACAAGCTGCTTGCTCGTACAGTAAACCCAACTGTACAATCCTACATTTTTGTCATTGTACTTGCCTGTTCATTAAAAAATCTAATAAAAAAATACCATCAAAATCACATTCTCAGGTGAATAATTTGCACATTCCTGCACGCTGTTAATATTTCTATTAGTTAAGATTTGCTACGCTAACAATTTATTTGACTTATCTGGCACTTATCCAGGTTGTATTGTCCTGACTAGATCCTTGCTTGTGTTGTATCTACTCTCAGGTGCATTTCTGCTAAATGAAACTGTAGAATTATAGACGTATAACACTTGTTTCACTTGCATTTGTTTGTAATGCCTATGATCAACTTGCGGCATTTGTTTTTTATTTTTTCATCCTTCTTTAAAGATATTCTGCTTGTCAGTGTTTCGTGTTCATCAAAATCCTTGTATGTGAAAACAATTCTACAAATTCATTTAGCAGATGCTTTTATCTAAAGCGACTTACATCCGAGAGTAGATACAACACAAGCAGGGATCTAATCAGGAGAAAACAACCTGGATAAGAGCTATAAAACAAGTGATAATAGGACCTTGGTAAGAAAACTTACTTCTGATTCTGCATGTATAAATAAGACAAACAAATTAGTTGGGAGGAAAAATCCATGTTTTTCATAAACTGCTATATATTAACTTTCTTTTTAAAACTGGGGTCGTTACTGATTTTGTATTACACGATTAGGATTTGTTCCAGATTCTTGTACAACAAAACTACCCATCAGTCGGATGACCATGAGTTCTCTAAACTCTGCAAAGACGTTTCAAGATACTAAGGAGTTTGTTATGGATAATATGAACCACAGAGCTGTAGTTGAGAGCATGGCTCTCTCCCTCAAAAGACAACTACCACCTAACAGAGCTCTTACTAAGTTTTTAAAGTACTCATTTAAAGGAGAACGTACACGGAGGTTACCTTAAAGGCACTGAGCACAGGTAGGGTTGGACTTAGAGCAGCATCACGGATTCTCAAACCTAAAGCTGCCGTTACCAACAGCAGCAAGGCCTGGTCTGGGTACATCTGCAAACACAATCTTTTATTACCACTCATCATACCCATGAGCTTGAACTCTGGTGTGTAATTTTGAAAATACTGACCTCCAAGAAAAAACGTGGAATCTGCAAGCTGGAGTTTTGCCTATCAAGCAGAATGGAATTCACGATATCTCTTGCTTCCTTCATCGTAGACAGAAAATACACAATTAAAACAACTATAATCGAAATAACTGCATTATTAATAAATAAGAAATACATACGTGTAGAAACTGCTTGCTTGGGGCAGGTAAAGCAGTGAGTGAACCACGATGCGTGTTGACGATTTGGAGTAAACTGGTCCAACACTGAGACTGGATCCGGGGGACAGCAGACTTACAATTATACACTGGAACAAAACTAACAAACCTACAGAACTGGTAGAAAAGTTCTCTAGTATCTTCTGATTGTTCTCACGTAAAATGTAGATGCCAGAACGGTGCATAAAATGTAGCCAAACTCAGTTTCAGCACCATTTAGACACTGATGCATAAAAACAAATACCAGAAATCAGGTGTGGAATGTTATTAATGGTTGTAAACCAGGGGGCTGAACTATGAAGCAAATTCGACACATCCAGACTTTGTGTGATTCGGCTCGAAAAATTAAAACTTCAGTTAGAGTTAACGCAAATCATGAAGGTTGAGATCAACTTTCTTTGTGAGCTCAGAATTTCTGCTTCAAACTCTGTTCACACAAAAGGAGGAGTTTAACACATCCTTTGACTCTTCTCCTACAGTAAATGAACCGACTGTGTTCAGCTGCTTCGATCAACAGGTTATTTTAATGGAGAACAATGAGGAAAATAAAAATGCATGACAGTAAAAAGTTGTTAAAGGAAATGATGTAAAACAGGAATGCTGGTAGAAAACAGCAAAAAAAAAATGTGCAGAATTATTTATTTTCAATGCAGCCAATTATTTCCAACTGACAGCTGCACAATAAAACTATTAAAATTTAAACTTCATATATTTAAACATGATTGTATTGAAGTGAAGGCAGGTCTGACACTGTCCCATAATGAAGGAAATCACTTTAATTTGTGGCTAAATTGAAGTGAAATTAATGTTACTGATTGAATATTCTCTGTAATAAGTACCAATAGATAATCAATGTTCTATCAGCAGAGTAAACAGACCAAACGTAAAACCATATTTATATGATTCCTGCATCACCAACTAAAAACATATTGGGTTCCCATAGTAACATGACACATAGTGCGTGATACTGTAACTACAAGGCTTCATTCAGCGGTTTAAGTAACGTACAGATCAACATGTTTACAGATAAAACATTTTCCTTCAGCTGAGAATTTGAATCTCTCATAAATAATCATCAGGAAGCGATTTGTTTAAAAGGGAGACGCTTCTTACAGCTGAACTCTGAACAAAAGCTAGACCAGGTGAACTCCACAGCAGCATTTACCATAGAGACCTAGCAGGTAAAAGAAAGACACCTTCATGATACTGAAAACTCTGAGTTTTGGCTCAACATATCTGTTAACACACTAATCTCACTTTGTAGTTCAGCCCTCAGACCTTTAAAGACACAACATGATCAATTAGTCACTGGAAATCTGCAGGGTGAGTCCAAACAATGCAGCCCCTACTGCGTTGTGCACCCGCATCACAATCCTAGACATCATTTCTGGATTACAACCTTTTGTAACATTTAATGTCTGTAAACCCCCTTTTGCTCCTTCTGTACATTGTCAAGAAGAAATAAATCCAAAACCTACAAGTGAAGATGATAAACATCAAGCAATATGCAGCATGGAAGTAGATACCAACAAAGATGATTTTTCTCTGAAAAATCATCAGAGAAAAATCATCAAAATTTTCTCTGAAAATGACATTTCTCTGAGCTGATGATGAGAACACAAACATGTTTATTACATGCTTTCTGGAAGACAGTGCAGTGATGCTGACAATCTTCAGTAGTTTGTGTTTAAAGCTACAAAAGCCTCTCCATTTCTGATATTAATGAGATGTCTCTAGTTTAAAATTGAATGCTGACTTACATCAGTGTAGACGGCACAGCAGCATCTCTGAGCCCTGAGAGCAAACTTCACCAGCTCAGCACGCTTCAGTGGCACAGCACCTCCAAAGTGGAGAAAGTCTGACTTTCAGCAAAAAAACAAAAAAAGTTTTTTGAGATTTTTTTTAAGTGAAAATAAATCATTCTCTTACTTTCAATCAGCTCCCACTTTGCAGCAGAACAGCTGAGCTGTGCTGGCCGAATGACCATCAGCTTTGGTGCTGTTGCCGTTTCAAAGATGCGGAGATAAAAGAGGAAGCTATGCGGAGAGAGGTTGGAGGCGGGAGCGTTCACTGAAGGGAACAAACTGGTCAGAGCCGACGTGAAGTCTCCATGCATGCACATAAAGAAAGGGATGAGGTCTTGTAGTTGTTGGAAGCTGCCGAAGAAATCAAGCCACAAGTTATGTCGTCACTGGCTACATAAATGTAAGAATGAGTTTGTCTTATTGAAAGATGGCTAAGAAATGAGAAAGTACCATTAATTCTGTATCTGCATGTATTTCTGTATGAAAATATCTGTGTGATTTCATATACTGTTGGTTTCAGCATCAGATTAAAAAACATAAAATATCTCTCCTTCCAAAAACATGACAGAGCTGAGGATGAGATCTTAAACTATGAAATTTACAACAGAGCTACAATTCTTCTACTTTTTATTGATAAACCAGTTTATTACTTTCCTCACTTCCAAAAAATACATTTCTCCTCCTCTATTCTTTTACATCTAAAATAAATGTTTCAAGCAATGATCAGTTCTCAGTCTTAGGTCTTTGCATTGACACAAAATCTTCAGCTATATTGGTATATGAAACTACACAAACATCAGACATATCTATGCTCTGTGTCTGTTGTGAGGTCAAGACTTAATGCAAAAATGTAAGAAAAATGGAGAAAAAAAATATCCAAAATCCTTGGAAAGAAAAAGATAAGTTAACACCACTGGTACATTGTTCAACAGAAAAAATAAAGAGGCTGACTCACATGCTGGAATCATCAGTCTGCACGACTCGTAGATATCGACAGAGCTCTCTGTACCTGCAGGCAGTATTAATATGGCACTTTTAGTCCCTGCTGCAAAGGCTACATAGAATTTAAAGAGAAAAAGTGCACATATGTGAACCTGCACTGACGCTGCAGCAGCTCTGTCCTCAGGAGAACCACAGAAATCTGTTCGATCAGGATGTCTTTCTTGCCTTTGTCCTTACGGACACCCGACACATTCTGGCCCTTCAGCACTGCCACAAGCAGGACGTCATCCCAGAGACGAACACAGAGACTGGAGCACACACGCATTATGTTACATCTATTGAACATAAAAAGGTTTGGGGATATAAAAGGAAAGCTCACACGCAGACACACCTGTTCCTCATGCTCCTGAGCTCGGCGGGGAAATATAAATTCTTGTAAAAATCCTGCAGTTTTTGGACAAACTCGGCAGAAAAATCAGCCATCACCATCTGTCTTTGCACTGACGCTATAACCCTGAAAAACCCACAGAAAAAGTTGAATATCCAAATCAACTAGTTTCAGATAAGATGGGATCCTGTGTGTGTGGATTTACCTCTGCATTAACAGTACTTTCGCTTCAGTAACATTACTCATGGGAGTCTGTAAGATGAAAGCTCTGAAGAAAGAAAAAAAAGAAATTGATGAAGTAAAAATTTGAAACTGAAGAAAATAGTTAATGTAGAAGTGGAAATGCTGCTTTGTGTACCCTGGGACTTGGAAATGTCTCACAAACTCTAGTGCAGCTCCCAGATTCAAGATGGCTGCAGCTCTGCCATCTTGTTGATCTGCTTTGTTCAGGAACAATGACACAAACTCGTACACAGGTGTGTAACTGAAACAAAAGAAAGTTTTCATCTAGTTTTAAAAACTAATAAACTAAGTAGAAATTAATGTATATGGAAGTCCCTGTCTTCTTTCATCAAAATGTTACCTCCCTTGTGCACAAAGCCTCATCCATAACGACAGTTTTCATACTTTGGAGCAGAAGAACTTGGTTAACCTATCTTCCCTTAACCCAGTGGTTCTCAAATTTTTTCTGTCGGGCCCCCCTTTGGAGGACAAAAAACTTTCGTGCCCCCCCAATAACTGTGCGTATATATACATACATACATATACATATATATATATATATATAAATAAATCTGTGAAAACATGAATATGCAGGGCTGTGCTATTTTATCTGATTCCATTTTGTTGTTTTTCACAGTAAAGATCAGGGATGTCAAACTCATTTTAGTCCAGGGACCACATAAACCCCAATCTGATCTCCAGTGGGCCCCACCAGTAAAATCACAGCATAATAACCTATAAATAACCACAACTCCAACTTTCCCCTTTGTTTTAGTTCAAAAAAAGTACATTCTGAAAATGTTCACATTTAATGAAGTATCTTTTTACAAAATATTATGAACCTGAAATTTCTTAAGGAAAACAAGTTCAGTTTCAACAGTAGCCTATTATGCCTCAGTTCATCATTTCCACATGCATTGTAACTGCCAGATAACAGTTTATCTACAAAAACACAAAACATTCAGTCACAGGTATCTGGAACTGAACAATCTAGTATTTTACTTCATGATCAGAACAACTTGTCAAGTTCTAGAAATTATTTTAAATTTACAGTTTTACAGATTTACAATTTACAGTTAATGTTGTAATTTTTATCATTTGTAAAGTCGGCCGCGGGCCGAAATGGACCGTCTGGTGGGCCGGTTTTGGCCCACAGGCCACATGTTTGACATTGCTGGTAAAAACAATCGGAGGAGATGAGCCGAGTACGTGACGTGATCAAGTACGCTGGTGTTCCGACTGCACATTAACGATGCGTTCTCCCGTTCTCAGGAGTCTGTACTTCGGAGTCTGAACGGCCAGTGCATATACCATAGATATATACAGAAGATCATTATTATTATTATTATTATTATTTATATCTATGGCATATACAGTCTATGGGGCCAGCACAATTTCAGTATTGTTGTACGTCGCGAAAAACAGGCCAACGTTAAAACAATAGTTCAGCTAATTAGTTCCGTGTTGAAGGACCTTTTCCTCCCAGTCTCCCGCGCCCCCCCTGACATGCCTCTGCGGCCCCCCAGGGGGGCGCGCCCCACTATTTGAGAAACACTGCCTTAACCCAATCCAACACCTCTCCTAACATCAATAGCCAACTTCATTCTTGCTCTTATGACTGAATGCAAGTTATTTCCTGCAGCTAGGATGCACAAGAGCCTTCTCAGAAGAGTGAAAGTTATAAGCAGCAGATTATAATGGCATGTGCAGCATGTCAACATTTTTTTGGCCATGTGAAGAGCCTCTCACAGCTATTTGATGGGCATCTGGTACAGATATGGATCCTAAGGACTGTCATATGTTCATAAAAAATAATCATGGATTTTTGAAACATGAATGGCTCACTCGTGGACAAGGCCTTGCATGTTCAGTAAGGGTAGACCAATTTCCTGTAGCGTCTTTCCCTTCACAAAGGATGAGAACTGTTCAGAGAGCTCTTGTCTGAAGTTCTGCAGCATCATTTCTGGACACGAGGAATACAAATGGAAAAATCATGAGTGACATGTAATTAGAATCACATTACAGGAGGTTCAGCCTGAGATTTCCAAAGCGTCAATGTAATCTGCACACCTGCACATCGGAGGTGAGAGTCTATTTCCGACAGCGTGAGGTTAAAAGGCTTCAGTCCTCCCAGTAGTGCAGTGTTTCGGAGGTTGTGCCAGAAGGGGCTCTTCTTGTGGCTGTTGCAGTGACACATTTCACTGTGGCACCACATCACACACTGAAACACCAGCATGAAGAACAGCATTAGGCAGGATTTACTAACAAACAAACACAAAAGCAACAATGAGGTGTTTGTTAATTTATTGTTTAATTAATATATTAATTAAAGAATTATTTTTCATGTCTACTTCAATTATTTTTTTTCTATTTGTACAAGAAGATGTTTTTATTAATGAATGGACAGTCTATGACTAAATGTATGCGATTCCATACAAACTAGTTGTAGAGTTAATAGTTGTATGCAGTCAATACAAAAATAAAATGAAAAATGGCTTTCTGGTTCAAAATATATAATGTAAAAGTAGAGTGCAATAATTATAAATGTTTTACGATCTCAAGTTAAGAAAGAATAAGATGACTTGGAATCAGCCGTATATCCTCATTGCAAAGTGCAAGGTTGGTAAGGGATGTGCAGCTAAACAATGAACTAACAACTTTGTAAAGCAGAGGAGCTGCATAATGAGGTGACAATTCTCTGTGAACTCCTAAATATAAGCAATCACTTTTGGGATTTACATGTATTGTAGCTGCTTTAAGCCCACATTAGCATGAAGTAATGTCTCATTATTCTGTTTCAATTGGCTTTGACCTGGCAAAAGCTAAATTTCAACATAAATCAACCAACATTTCCTTCAACGTGTTGAAGTTTTTCCTTAACCAATCAAGTGGCGTTTGTAGTAAATGAAACAACTACTTGCCACAGTATAGTGTAAACATGGTGTCAAGTGACATTTCTCCTTTAACTTTATAGTCAAAAAACAAAAGGCCTGCGCACAGTAAAAGGCATTTCACTCTGATGGAATGTTGTGGTGAAGGTGTACACAAACGAAAGCTAAATATTGTTCGGAAAGAAGAATGATTAACTCCCTTTAGAGTTGGTCTTCAGAAAGTTATACTCTGAGTGTGTGGGAGATGGGGCACTGTACACTATGTCAGGACATACCGATGATGCCAGCTTATCACAGATGTAACAGAAACACTGATCACAAAACAGCTGGTTACCGGCCACTGGAACACCTGTCTCACAATCTGTAGCCCTGAGCAGGACAGAAGAGAAGCAGTGTGATCATCTGAAGACGTAGGATGGAGGTAAAGAGCACCAATAAGTTTAACAAAGCGTGTGTGGCCATTTACTCACGTGAAAGGGTGTATGGGGCAGTCGTAACGTGCATGAGGCAGCACCTCAGCACAGCGGGAGAAGGTGACAACCAGGTCTTCATCTAGAGCAGTAGGAGCTGGCATACAGTCTGAAACACAGAGAAGCTGATGATTACAACATACATACACACTGGGAAGATGTATACAGGTCATTCCATGTCAACACAGTGCAGGTGGTTGCTTTATCATCTCAGAATCTGTTGAAACTTTGTATGATTGATTGTTTAGCATCTGAAACTGACATCTGCCCATTTTTTAGCTGAAATTCCAACATTCACATAATTTTTTGCCCTATATAAAATTTCAATAAATCTCTTGTGAATTGGAAATTGACTGAGATGCCACTTTCTGATGTCCATATCTCTTGAAGTATATGTCGTAGTGTCTTTAGACTGTAGATCATACTTCCATCTGGCTGCTTGGAAAGCAATTACTTTTTTTTTTTTAACCTGTGTTAACTTTGATTGGCCATAACTCCCATTTCTACTAACATATAAAATATGTGGGCATGGGTGGACTGGGGCAAAAAAAATCAGCCCTGGCATTTTTGGCCCACAATATTATCAGTTGACTGAATCAAGCATAAATTTTTGAATGCAAAGGCAAAAAAAAAATGACAGAAAAGTCAGATTTTCAGAACAAAAATTCCAAAACATCTTCAGAGACCTATACAAACTTGTTGACAAGTTGGGAAAAAATTGCATTGCAGTAGATCAGGGGTATTCAACTAAAATTCAAAGAGGTCCAGTCAGAGAAAATGTATTCAAGCAAAAGTCCAGAACATCATAATGTCTAACATGAATTAGTGTGATATATGCTGATGTAACCTAGTAGTTTTATTAGAGTCTGCATGTAATCAATAACTGATCATCAAATTCATTACGGTTCAAAAACATTTTGACAACATTTATTAATAAATAACTTTTGATATAACTGTACATCTTAAAATATGCATGAACTTGAAAGAATAAACGCTGAACAACCTGAATCAACTTCTATACATCTTTAAAATACCTCAGTCTCAAAAAAATTTAACAATTGAAAACTTATACATTTGTTTCCTGTCTTATGTCACTCCCCTTAAATCCCCTGCTGCTCACTGGGAGAATTGAGCTGCAGCTTGCCCTGACAGTATTGTGAATCATGGCCTGAATAGTGTCAAGGTCATTCTCAAACACATGTGGAGCTCATTGGTGAGTGTGGAACGATATTTTGTTTTGATTATGTTGTTGAGAAAGCTGCCTTGCAGCTGTATGTTGAGCCAAACATGGTCAGCATGTGCAGGGCTATTTTCTTCTCAGTATTGCATTATTTATTTTTCTTTTTTGTCTGTCCTCCTCTTGTCTGTCCCTCACCTCTCAGCTGTTTTCTGAACACAGAGCTGCGATGTTTAGTGGCTGCAACACAGAGACTTCATTGGCTGAGCAGCATCACGTGGGATGGCTGAACTCGTACGTAATTGGTCGGTGTGTTCTGCAAAAGCTGCAATGGTAAAATAGAAGCAACCCGTGAGATTTAAAATCCCACTACAATTTACTGGTTACAGGTCCGCGGGAATCTGTTGACCAGCTCACACTAGACACCGGCCCATCGGGACAGTGCCTGGTATGCCAGATGGCCAATCCACCCCTGGGTCAGGGCCACATCACGGCTCGCATTACTTCCACATGAGGACAGTTGAAGCCCTGAGGCAGCCGGGCCTCAATGCCAGAGAAGCTACCCATCCCAGGGACAATTAGGAGGCAACAACATGGCTGCAGAGCGGTGGTTAAAGTAAGGATGAAGAAGAGGAGGTTTTAGCCCTGCATTCCTGCAATCATCACGGGAAATGTGAGATCCCTGGCAAATAAGATGGATGAACTGGAAGTGTTCACCAGAAACCAGTGAGTACAGGGAGACCAGTATTATGTGTCTCTACGATATGATACCGGACTCAACCGTGATTCTCCCCGGCTTCCACACAGACCGTGCAGACAGAGACACCATTGCGAGCGGCAAAAAGAAAGAGGGAGGTGGCTCGCTGTTTTCGTGAGCACCTAGTACTGTCACCCAGGACACATTACTGTTAAAGAGCGTGTCTGCAGTCCAGACATCGAGCTCCTTGCCATCGGGCTTCGTCCTTATTATCTGCCATGAGAATTCACCAACGTTGTCGCCATTACCGTTTACATTGCTCCATCTGGGAATGCAAAAGCAGCATGTGACCTCATCCACGCCATTACTGTGGGACTCCAGACAAAACACCCTGGAGCCTTCATATTCATCACTGGGGATTTTAATCATGCCTGTCTCTCCACCAACCTCCCTACCTTCCAGCAGTTTATCACATGCACCACTAGGGAAAACAAGATTTTGGACTTCCTATATGCCAATGTTAAGGAGGCATACAGCTGCACTGCACTGCCCCCACTCGGGAGGTCAGAACACAACCTTGTCTTGCTATCCCCATCATACAAGCCTGTTCAGCAGCAGCCAGTCAGTGAGGACAGTGAGGAAGTGTTCTCCTGAGGCCATGGAGGCACTGAGAGGAGCACTGGAGGCCACCAACTGGAATGCGGTGTTTGAACCTCATGGTGAGAACATTGATGGCACTGTGGACTGTGTCTCTGAGTACGTTGGGTTTTGCATGGACAACACCATCCCCACCAAAGTGGTTATCTGTTACCCAAACAGCAAATCCTGGGTAATCAGCAACTTGAAGGCTCTCCTCAACAAAAAGAAGCGGGCTTTCAGAGTGGAGAACAGTGCAGAACTCAAACGTGTACAAAGAGAACTTAAACACAGACTTAGCGAGAGCAAAGACACCTACAGGAGAAAACTGGAGAAGCTGGGGAGGAACAAGGCCAAGGATGTCTGGAGTGGTATGAGGGAGATCACCGGCTTCCAGAGTAAAGGCGGGGAGGGAGGAGCAGTGGAGGGGAACCCACACAGAGAGAAAATGAGTTCAACCAGTTCTTCAACAGGTTCAACTCCAGCTCCCCCTCCCTCACACTACACCTAGGGTCTCCCTCCCTCAGCCCCCACAGTCCCACACCAACCCTCATCACGGACACTTCACCACTCCATTACAGCCAGCCCCCACCCCCACCTCCCACGCCAGACTACACATCACATTCCCACAGGTGAGGAGAGAGTTGTAGAGTCTCCACCAGGGAAAAGCTGCTGGGCCAGATGGCATTAGCCCTCGAGTGTTAAGGGCAAGTCCAGCCAGCTGAGCGAAGTACTCCAGCATCTCTTCAACCTGAGTCTGCACCTTCAGAGAGTCCCAGCGCTGTGGAAAACATCCTGCCTGGTCCCTGTGCTCAAGATGCGCCGTCCCACTGCACTAAACGAATACAGGCCCATAGCGCTGACCTCTCAGACCATGAAGGTCATGGAGAGACTGGTACTGGCAGATCTCAGACCACTAGTGTGCCCATCACAGGACCCGCTGCAGTTTGCATATCAGCCCCATGTTGGTGTGGATGATGCCATCATTTGTCTGCTACAGAAGGCATACTCCACACTGGACAGACCCAACACCACTGTCCGCGTCACACTCTTTGATTTCTCCAGCGCCTTCAATACCATCCAGCCCAGACTGCTGAAGGCCAAGCTGAAAGACATGCAGGTGGGCGCTCCCCATATCGAATGGATTACAGACCATCTGAAGGGCAGACTGCAGTTTGTGAAGGTACAGAGCTGTGTGTCTGACCGTCTGACCTCCAACACCGGGGCCCCCCAGGGAACTGTGCCGTCCCCCTTCCGCTTCACCACCTACACTTCGGACTTCCAGTACAGCACCAAGTTGTGTCACCAACAGAAATTCTCGGATGGTATGGCCATAGTAGGTTGTATGGAGAACGGGAGGGAGGATGAATACAGGAACCTGGTGGGCCGGTTTGTGCAGCGAGAACCACCTGCAGTTGAATGTGGCAAAGACCAAGGAGATGGTGGTGGATTTCAGGAGGAACAAGTTTACACCCTATCCTGTCTGCATAAATGGGACTGATGTAGAGATTGGCCAGACTTACAAGTACCTGGGAGTGAGTCTGGACAACAAGCTGGAGTGGCCCACAAACACTGAGGCTGTCTACAAGAAGGGCCTGAACTGGCTCTACTTCCTCAGGAGGCTCAGGTCCTTCAATGTATGCAACCGTGTGCTTCTGTTATTTTATCAGTCTGTGGTGGCGATCATCATCTTCTTTGCTGTGGTGTGCTGGGGCGCAGGCATCAAGGTGAAAGATGCCAACAGACTGAATAAATTCATCAGGAAAGCCCAGTCTGTGGTTGGCTGTCAGTTGGACAAGCTGGAGGAGGTGGTGGTGGAGCAGAGGATGCTGACCAAATTGCTGGCCATCATGGACAGCACCTCCCACACTGTGGACACTGAGGAGCAGCTTCAGCAACAGACTGATAGAACCCCGCTGCCCCAAAGAACATTACAGGAGATCAGTCCTCCCCACGGCAATAAGACTCTTCAATATGTCTGTGTCTGGCAGTTCACACACTGTCTGCTGATTAAACCACTGTACATACTGGACACCTTACATTACATCTGTAAACTATCTGCACTTATTTATATCATTGCACATCTAAGCACATCCTCATTTGCATATTATGTTCATTTGCACATATCTGTATCACTCTTGTATATTCTTGCATATATTGTTATTTTTTTCTTTCTATATTATATTTTATTCCATTTTATTTTAAATTACTTTCACTTAATACCTGATCCTAATATTGTGTTGTCTTGTTTACACCTCTTGTTGAATACCCAGCTGCTGTAACACAATTTCCCTCTGGGGATGACTAAAGCCTGTCTAAGACTAAGTAGATCCTATGTATTAGAGATATGTTTTTCTTATTTTTTGGAAATCCACTTCATTTGCATTTGATCTTAAGCACCAAAACTGGTTTGCCAGAAGTTGCTGCATTCTCTCCCTCCACCAGAAACTTCTGAACATCTCCTAAAAACCTGAAGATTCTAGGACATATACTTCAAGATGTATGGATGTCTGAAAATGATATCTCGTTCAATTTCCAACACGAGAATGATTTATTACAAATTTTCATTGAGTGAAAAAATATTAAAACGCTGGAATTTCAGCTTTAAAAATGGGCAGATCCCAGTTTCAGATGTGAGACATCATTCCTACAAAGTTTCAAGAGATTCTGAAATGGTCTAGCAGCTGACCTTCCCTAATCTCTTTGAGTTGAGATGGAATGAACCATAGAGTATAACAGCTGGTACCAGTCTTCTTCACATCCTCCACCTCCACAATGAGGCAGGATAAGTCATTTTCACAGTCTTTGTCATCATCATCACTGAGGATGATTATTTCTCCACTGTCCGCCGTAGTGCACATCAGAAACCCTGCCACAATAAAGACAGGAAATGACAACAATTATAGCAGAATCTAAACATTAGGGACTCTACAGCGGTCGAGTGAGTCAAACATCAAACCCTGCGTGTTTTGCTCCCCGCTGAAAGATTAGAGGCTCGGTTTCTGGTTTGAGGAAACTGGTCCATGACTGACATTTAGAGGACACATGACCTGTTTTTTTTCCAGTCCAAACGAAACAGCATTAGCCGTTTCTTACTTTTAAGCTAGCTTTCTTTGATGCAGGTACCAAAGTTAAATACACGTAAAGTTGACTTCCCGCTATAATTTTTATATGTTTCATTAAATATGGCCATGTAAACCGATTAACACACGTTTAAGGACGTTTTCTTACCCGAGTTGTTCGTTTAAGTAAATGTTGATGTTCGCGCCGGACGGACTCAAAACTCACCATCGACGGATATGACGTAATTGCAGCTTCTTCTTCCTGGATTTTATCGGCGGTTGGCAAAGCAGCCGGACAGCAGTGTGGACTGGAGGACTGAAGTTGAACTACACAGTTCCATATAGTACAATGCCTTGTTTAATGCTTCGTGCACCTGATTATTATTATTAATTATACCAACAATAATAATAATCAGGTGCACAAAACATTTCACAATGCATTGTACTATATGGAACTGTGTACGAAAACAACAATAGGGCTGCACAGTGTCGTGGTGGTTAGCACTTTTGGCTTGCAGCTAGAAGATCCCCGGTTCACAAGCTGGCCTTCCCAGGATGCTTCTTCTTTCCAGCTTTACCGAACTCAAATACCAGACGATTAACTGTCACGGGGCAGGTGGGATTTGAACCCAGAGTGCAGACACACAGACGGCAGGCAGAGAGGGATCAAATCAAGAATTTTAATATACAGATAACCAAGGATGCAAACAGAAATGAATAGTCAACCCCAACCAAACTCCAGTTTAAACTGAGGGAATTCTATTAAACCATACAGAAACTTAAAGTGCTCTACAATAATAACAAAAGCAGCCACTACACTGGCTAAAATTATGCTTCCATACAAAATGTATGGAATCACAGGAGTGCCGCAATAAAATATAAATAAATAAATAAATAAATGTGGAAATATAAAGAGAAATAAATAAATAAATGTGGAAATATAAAGAGAAATAAATAAATAAATGTAGAAATATAAAGATAAATAAATAAGGAAATAAATGTGGAAATATAAAGAGAACTAAATAAATAAATGTGGAAATATAAAGGGAAATAAATAAATATAAAGAGAAATAAATAAATATAAAGAGAAATAAATACATAAATTTGGAAATATAAAGAGAAATAAATAAATAAATATAAAGAGAAATAAACAAATATAAAGAGAAATAAATAAATAAATTTGGAAGTATAAAGAGAAATAAATAAAAAAAATTAAAAAATAAACAAAAACGAAAATTTGGTCTGTGCTTTTCCCTTTTCTCTTTTTTTTCCCCCACTTTGTCATTGTCTTTTCTGTTTTGCATTTGCCTTTTCCTTTTGGCACTCCTCAGTCCACCAAGTAAAAACAAAGACAAAAGACTCTGCTTTCACTTGGTGGACTGAGCTGTCAATCAAATGGCTCTGGGCGAGGCTTTCTGTCCAGGGTGGGTAGTCACCTGATAGGAGAGAGGGGTTTGCTGCAAATGATGAGTGGGTTCTCTGCAGTGATCATTTTAAACCTGATGAGTTTGGCAGGTTTCCGTGCGGAAAATTTCCGCTCCGCTCACCTCCACATTTTTCTAACCAATGCGGCTCCGTTCGCACGGAGCCGCACGGACCTCGCGGACGCGGCAAGCATAAAACAAGCTTTAGCCGCACGGAAAAACATGGCGGAGGGCCAGGACCTACTCGTAGCTGAACTCTAGAAATACGTGCACTTATACGATTCATCACACAGAGATCACCGTGGTAACCGGGTTATGAACTATTCATGGTGTGAAATAAAACTAACTGCTGAAATGCTTTTATTCGGTACAATGCCGTGTTGTAAGTGGTGTAAACCATGGCAAACTTCTTCTTCTCTAGTTTAGTGCCAGAGTAGACCAGGTAGACGTGTGTTTGAGCTACACTGCCCCCTGCAGTTTGGAAGCAGACTTCTTCTTCTCTAGTTTATTACTAGAGTAGACCGGGTAGAAGTGTGTTTGAGATGCACTGCCCCCTGCAGTTTGGGAGCAGACGCGTACGGATGCACACGTTCTCTCGCACGGATTTCCGTGCGGCTGATTTCCGCGCGGCTCGTTCGTGCAGAAAGTATATTCCTGGTGTCATTCCATCAGTGCTTAACTTCCTGGCTCATCTTGGAAGAGTAGGTGCATCATTGACAAGGATGCAGCAACTCAGTTATATTGAGTTTCATTATTTTCATGACAATTTACACTTTTACTGTTGCTTTATAGATGACCCACCGTGACCCAATGCACACTTATTATTCACCCTACTTGTGTTTGTATCTAAATAAATAATACATATCTGCTTGTATCCCTGCTTTCATGCTATTAGCATTTATATGCTCATTATGTCAATTGTATGTCTAAGTATTTTAAATTATTTTTGTCATGCTTAATGATTCAGTTCAATGTACCTGTTTCTTGTAAATGGCCATAAACTCTATTCTGCTCGATTCTATCTCTATATTATATGTATATAACAGCCTATAGCTGTAGAGAGAGAGAGAGAGAGAGAAATATAAATTATTTGATTACCTTTACAATTAAATCTTTTAATCTTAAAACATTTTCTATATATGTATATTTTTTATCTTTCTCTTTTTTGTTCATATAGCTATATATGTAAGTATTTACAATGTAAATTTTACATTTATATATTTAATGGCTGAGTGTAAAAGATTCCCTGGCCTCTGGACCTAAAGAATAAGATAACTAAAATTGCAGGGCTCCATTGATGGAAAGCCTTTTTCAGTTTTTATTTTTTATCAAATGTTCTGTATTAATAGCACATGTTTTGACGTTGACAATAATGTAAACCACATGAAAATCGATTGAGAAATGAACAAATTATGATGCATTTTCAATGTCATGAACTGCTTTTAATGGGAACGTTGCCCCCTCCAAGATGGCCGCCACGTAGGCACGTCGCTTAGCCGGCTGCTACAGCGCGCTAGCGTATCTAGTCTTCTATATATATCTAAACCTAGCCTTTAGCCGGCTGCTACAGCGCGCTAGCGTATCTAGGCTTCTATATATATCTAAACCCAGCCTTTAGCCGGCTGCTACAGCGCGCTAGCGTATCTAGTCTTCTATACATATCTAAGGTCTGAAGCAGCAGCACAGGCTTACTAATCTACTGAAGATTCAGTCGATCGGAGTGTGATATCCCAACTGGAGTAGAATAAGCTTTTTCAACAGTTTATGCGACCAAGAAATAAACAACTTTTTATATATATATATATATATATATATATATATATATATATATATATATATATATATATATATATATATATATATATATATATATATATATATTCTAACTCTGGTTTGATATCTATTATTCAGGTCTGGACGAGTTATCGTCATTGACTTTGTGTTCAACATGCTAGGAGGAGCCGTAAACCCCAAACAGAAAGAAGAACATGGTAGTAGCTGCTAGTTTCCCGTCCAAGTGGTTTTTGTAAGTTGGATAAATTATATTGTTTGCTTCCAAGTCAAAGAGAAATCTCGGCATTTTCAGTTATCTCATTCGCTCGATAAATTGTTAAATATGTTGTCGTCCATCGCCTCTTTGCGTGCGCGAAGTGGGAGGAAAATACTGGCTTCCACGTTGTCCATCTTTTTGAAGCCACCACATGCACGAATTCTGACCCGAGTACAGGGTTTGTCTCGACACCGGCCATTCAGGCTTCTCGCACCGACTCCATGCCAGCTGCCCACGGGACTAACTTACAGGTGTCTGTCAGCGTCCTGTCGAGAAGACACCGACCCCCCAGACTCTCTCTCAGTCCGGCCTGACAACGACCGTTTCGGCTCGCTGTCTGCCGACATGGCCTCCAGGAAATTGTTCAGGAAAAGCAGCTCCGGTATCCGTGACCTGCGACACCAAGAAAACGAAGATGAGGAAGCATCTCATCTGAGGCCCGGGAGGAGAAACACGCCGTACTGGTACTTCTTACAGTGCAAGAAGCTGGTTAAAGAGAACAAGGTTGGTGTGGCTGAGCTGGTGTGTCCTGCTAACTTCCCGTGGTGTGTTTTTAAACCTGCGTTGTGCTGTCACAGCTGCAGGAGGCGTTGGAGATGTTCAGCAGAGACATGCTGCAGGGAGAGAGGCTGCAGCCGGAGGAGTACAACTACTCAGTCCTGATCGGAGGCTGTAGTCGAGCTGGACAACTGAAAAAGGCCTTCAAACTCTACAATGATGTAGGGAGGTTTTATTCAGATGCATTCAGTCATAGTTCATTAGCCGCACCTTGCTAAAAAAAATAGTGCATTCTAATACGATGTTCTTGGAGTATATATACATATATATGTACACACAATGCCAGTGAAAAGGTTGGACACACCTTTTCATTCAGTGGTTTTTATTACTTCTAATTATTTTCTGCATTGTAGAGTAATACCAAAGACACCAGATTCATCACTGCATGTTACAGTTTTTGCAACTGCATCTGAGGATACACTCAAAGTTCTTAAAATTTTTATGGATCGACTGACCTTCATGTCTTAAATTAATGATGGACTGTTGTTTCAACCAATTTAAGTAGTTCTTGCCACACTATTGATTCCTGCAGTTGTCAATTCAGCCTATCCACTGTGTACTAACCCTACCTCTGCACCACACAACTGATGGTCTCAGACACATTAAGAATGCAAGTAATTCCACAAATTGACTCCTGATAATGCACACCTATTAATTGAAATCTATTCCAGGAGACACCCTCATGAAGCTGACTGAGAGAATCCCAAATGTGTTCAAAGCTGCCATCAAAGCCAAAGGGGGCTACTTTAAGGAATCTAAAATACAAAGCATATTTGGATTTGTTCAACACTTTTTTGTTTACTACGCAATTCCATATGTGTTCTTACATAGTTTTGATGTCATCAGTATTAATCCACAAAGTAGAAAGCAAAATAAATAAAAACCATTGAATGAGAAGGTGTGTCCAAACTTTTGACTGGTACTGTATGTGTATATACACATACATACAGTATCTAGCGCTTGGGAAATACCAGATGCTTGTAACCCTGCCAGGCCTCTAATAATTTCTAAAACCACTTTCACTTACACTTTACAAACTTCACATAACTGACGTTCACATACAGTCACAACCTGTGCTTCATTTCAAGGGGTCTCAGATCAGAAATATAAAAAATCGGTTAACTGAGTAATATTATAGCATTGGAAGTAGCTGAACCAATATTGTGTGCATGTCACTTCATCTAGAATCTACATACATAGATTTTTTTTTTTAATGCTGACTTTGTTTTTATTCTACAAAAATATGAAATGCTGAGCAATTACTAGGTCTCATAATTGGTCACATAATTACACTGTTCTTAGTTTTAGTCTTAGCTCACGAGTTGTACCTCTAGCTTGCAGTGCCTTACTTTAAAGCCCAATATATCCTTTTTTCTAGAGTTGTGATGAGCATTAACGCATAATCAAAGAGCTTCACAATAATGTAGTTGTTTACGAAATGCAATAATTTGTGTGTCTCTTCCAGATGAAGAAGCGAGGTCTCGAGGCTGGAGATGCGACCTACACGGCACTGTTCAACGCCTGCGCTGAATCGCCTTCAAAACAAGCTGGTCTTCAGCAAGCACTGAAGCTGGAGCAAGAACTCCACCGCAAAAACTGTCCCCTGAGCGCCATCACGTACCACGCTCTTCTCAAGACTCATGCACTCACCAACCACCTCCAAGCTTGTATTCACACAATCAGGGTACAACTGATTCCCCACATATGAATGGGTTTCATGGTAGTTTGGTTCACCGAGCTGTGTTCCCTCTAATCATGGGTTTGTGTATGTTTGCAGGAGATGCTACAGAATGGACATGCTGTGACTCAGGAGACGTTTCACTACCTACTGATGGGCTGCTTGAAGGACAAAGAAATAGGATTCAGACTGGCTCTACAAGTAGGGAGATGATTTAAAAGCACCAACTACATTAGAAAGTAATATTTTTGACATTGAAGAGAAATCTGTCGATCATCAGGATAGTCCAACTGATGCAAGATTTATGAGGCCAGGAACAATGTTTGGGTGCATTCAAAATTTGAATACCTGTAATGAAACAATAATCTTAATATGGATGCAACAATTTCTATGCACTGGTGGCACCCTTAGCAGAAGGCATTATGTTTTTGGGTGGCTTGTCTGTTGTATTTCATATTTAGTGGAATACTGAATTGGTGACAGTAATCTTGGGTGAACCACAGACTAAATTCTGTTTCAAAAGACATGAAGTTAAGCAGAGGACATGGTAAGCTGGCTTGATGCTCCTGTTGCAAACAGTCTCCTCCTTAAAGGTTTTCAAAGCATCAGTGGATCAGCATTGTGGTTATGGCTTCCTCATTGTTTTTCTAAAGGAGAGCAGTGCAGCTGAAAGATGCAACCTGACGTACAGTGGGGAAAATAAGTATTTGATACACTGCCGATTTTGCAAGTTTTCCCACTGACCAAGAATGGAGAAGTCTTTAATATTTGTCGTACGTACACTTCAACTGTGAGAGACGGAATCTAAACATAAAATCCAGAAAATCACATTGTATGATTTTTAAATACTTAATTTGCATTTTATTGCATGAAATAAGTATTTCATCACCTACCAACCAGCAAGAATTGTGGCTCTCATGGACCTGTTAGTTTGTCTTCAAGAAGCAATCCTATTCTTCACTCATTTCCTGTATTAATTGCACATGTTTGAACTTGTCACCTATATAGAAGACACTTGTCCACACATTCAATCAATCTTACTCTAACCTCTCCACCATGGGCAAGACCAAAGAGCTGTCTAAGGACACTGGGGACAAAATTGTAGACCTGCATAAGGCTGAGATGGGCCACAAGACAATAGGCAAGCAGCTTTGTGAGAAGGCAACAACTGTTGGCACAATTATTAGAAAATGGAAGAAACTCAAAATGACTGTCAATCTCCCTCAGCCTGATGCTCCATGCAAGATCTTGCCTTGTTGAGTATCAATTCAATTCAGTTTTATTTATATAGGGTCGGATACAATTCAGATTATCTCAAGACGCTTTACAGAACCCATATGCCTGAACCTCTATCAGTGATCATGAAAAAGTTGAGAGATCAGCCCAGAACTACACAGGAGGTGCTGGTCAATGGCCTGAAGAGAGCTGGGACAGTCTCAAAGGTTATCATTAGTAACACACTACGCTGTCGTTGATTAAAATCCTGCAACACACGCAAGGGTCCCCTGCGCAAGCCAGCAGATGTCCAGGCCCATGTTAAGTTTTGGGCAGTGGTGGCGCAACAGTTAAGTCTCTGGACTACTGATCAGAAGATCAGTGGTTCAAATCCCGATGCTGCCACTGTCGGGCCCTTGAGCAAGGCCTTTAACCCTTCCTGCTCCAGGGGCGCTGTACTATGGCTGACCCTGCACTGTGACCCCGATTGGGATAAGCGAAAAGCAACATTTCACAGTGCTGTAATGTGTTTGTGACAAGTAAAGGCAAATTATTATCAGTCTGCCAATGACCATCTGGATGATCCAGAGGAGGCATGGGAGAAGGTCATGTGGTCAGATGAAACCAAAATAGAACATTGTGGTATAAACTCCACTCACATTGTTTGGAGGAAGAAGAAGGATGAGTACAATCCCAAGAGCACCATCCCAACCGTGAAGAGCATGTGGGTGGAAGCATCATGCTGTGGGGGTGCTGGTGCTTTTTTGCCAAGGTGAAAGGACAACTCCACCATATTGAGGGGAGGATGGATGGGGCCAAGTATCGCAAGATTTTGGGCAACAACCTCCTTCCCTCAGGCAGAGCATTGAGGATGGGTTATACCTTCTAGCATGACAATGACCCAAAACACACAGCCAGGGCAAGTAAGGGCTGGCTCCGTAAGAAGCATTTCAAGGTCCTGGAGTGGTCTAGCTGGTCTCTAGCCCTGAATCCAATAGAAAGTCTTTGGAGGGAGTTGAAACTCCATGTTGCCCAGCAACAGCCCTGAAACCTGAAAGATCTGGAGAAGATCTGTATGGAGGAGTGGGCCAAAATCCCTGCTGCAGTGTGTGCAAACCTGGTCAAGAGCTACAGGAAATGTCTGACCTCTGTAATTGTAAGCAAAGGTTGTGGTACCTCATATGAAGTTCTATTTTTCTATTGTATCAAATACTTATTTCATGCAATAAAATGCTAATTAATTATTTAAAAATCATACAATGTGATTTTCTGGATTTTTTTGTTTATACTTTGTTTCTCCCAGTTAAAGTGTACCTACAAAAAAATGACAGACCTCTCCATTCTTTGTAAGTGGGAACACTTGCAAAATCAGCATTGTATCAAATACTTATTTTCCCCCACTGTATCATTTGTGACCCACCAGACAGTCATTGCACTCTCCCACAGGTCCTGGAAAACCTGAAAAACCTGGAAAATGATTGACCAATTTTCCAGTCATGGAAAGCATAAGGAAAATGAGAAAAAAAGGTCAAATGTCCTGGAAACGGTTGTTATCCTGGAAACATATTTATCCTCCCCATGTCAATGCAAACGGGTTAGAAGTTATGTGCATGCATGTCTGTTGTCAGCTTATCTTCTGGGCAACATTAAGGCTGGTAGAGTCACGCCCCACATGATGCTATCAGCCAATCAAATTTGCATTCCTGCTTCGAGCAGTTCTGCAATCCAGCTCTTCCAATTGACTTTGTCATTACGTTTAGCGACTTTTCAGACCCCGTTAAGGACTTACCGCCTAGAGACAAAACTAGTGACTATAAGTTGAAAATTGTCGCTAGTGTTGATCCACGAATGTGAGGGTTTTCTCTGCCGTGGGCGGCCACTGGCTCCTCTCTGTCCTACATCGATATTTTAGTTATATTTATAAAAATTTATGATTTGCTTGGGTATTTTGGCAGTGATTTTGATTTTAATTATGTTTGAGAAATGCAGGTGCCACATGTGTAAAAAAAAATCTGAGTTGTGCAGTAAACTGACATGAGACAAAGGAAATTGTTTTTCAGTGATTTATTGAAAATATACAAATATTTTTAAATGAATTGCACCAGAGAAAGTTGAGTTGGAAATTACCCAGTTGAACACTGTAACTCCAGTTTGTCATGCTAGTGAAGTGCTACGCTGTAATCTATTTGCATTATTCTATGATACATTTGTCAGAATTATTTTTCATAGATAAATTATAGCCATAGATTGCACATCAAATGTCTGAGTAATAAATATAGAAACAATCTGGGTAAATGCACGGTACAACTGTAGTAAAGAACACTTCCAAAGAATGAGGGGGATGGGAATGTATTAGTGTATGACGTGACAACGTGTCTGTAGCGGCTGAAAATGTCCTGGAAAAGTCCTGGAAAATAATTTTAGGGAAAGAGTGGGAACCCTGACAGTGTGACTCAGAACTTACAATGATGTTATCACACACTGTCAACAACTTTAATAACTGTTAAAGTATCTTAACTGTCAATGTTCACTTCAGGTGTGGCGCCAGATGTTGCAGTCAGGAATGATTCCAGACACAAAGAACTATAACTTGCTCTTGAGAATTGCCAGAGATTGTGGGATTGGCGACACCGGTTTGGCCACTGACGTTCTGCTGAGGGACTGTGAGATTCGGAAACAGAGGACAGGTGTGTCAGAGTCCAGGTGCAAGGACATAATAGACATTGACCTACTGGAGAGGCAGTTGTGTTTCCAGCCTGATCCACAAAGTGACACTCAGCAGGACAGCAGACACCGTGAGGAGTTCAACAGCAGACAGGATTCAACCTATATGATGCCAATCAGAAAAAAAGAAAACACCTCCCTCCCTGTGAACATACCAGCAGATTCCACTGCCCCTAACCTATTGGACCTTTTTGAAGGAAAAAGCAGTGACGTGATCTCCCTCGGCACTGTAGACGGAGCATGTGATAGACTGGCCCTCATCGGTGGTGCTGAAGGTTTCCTGGAGAAGATGGCAGCAAAGGGACTCAGTCCAGACCTCAGAACTCTGACCCTGCTGGCTGACATGATGGAGCCAGGCTACCAGTGTCTGCAGGCGTTGTTAAAGGTCGCCAAACAACATCAGTTGAAGCTTGATGCTGTGTTCTTTAACTCAGTGATTCGCAAAGCAGCAAAAGCTAGTGACCTGGAAGGAGCAAAGGTAAACATGCAAATATGCTCTCATTTCTCACGCTTAGTATTAAATAGCTATGATAGAATTGGTTGAATGTAGAACACTTTCTGCATTTAACCAAAACAAAAAGCTGTGTCCTCATCACTCTTCATACTCTGCAATACAGTATTCATTTTAGCTGGTCTCTCTTGAAGAAAGAGGAACAATGAAAGCTGTCTGTGGAAAGAATGCAGGCATGTGAGAGACCAAATAATCAATTACCAAATGTATCCACACCACTGCAAACATCCGGAGATTGTTTTTCTTGTAACCCATCAAAGAACTTTAAGTGTGTGTTTAGGTTTATGACACGCTTCTTTCTTTCCAGGCTGTGCTGAGTGTAATGCGACAGTGGAATTTGAAGGTGGACATACAGACATTTGGATGTCTTGCATTAGGCTGTGAGCAAGAGAAGGATGGCCTTCAGCTGCTGAAAGACATGGCGGTGACAAAAAACTAACCATAATGTATACACCGATCAGGCATAACATTAAAACCATCTGCCTAATATTATATCGTTCCCCCTTATGTGGTCCAAAGGCCTCTGAACCATTGGACCTGGACCGGAGGACCTCTCAGGGTGTCCTATGCTGTCTGGCACCAGGACGTTGGCAGTGGGTCCTTTGGGTACTGTGGGTAGTGCAGCAGGCCTCTGGGAATCTAACTTGTTCCTGGATCCTGTTGATGCTTGATCAGAATGGGGTCTAGGAAGTTCGGAGGTCAAATCAACATCTGGGCGATTGTCATATTCCCCAAGATGTTCCTGATTGGTGGATGTTTTTGCGATGTGGTGGGGTGCATTTTCCTGTGGGGGGACGTTTAGGATTCCCATTTGCAAGCGGGAGTATGCTTGTTCTGAGACATTTATTTTGGTGTCTTAAGTCTCATCAACACGGACACCAAAATCCAAGGTTTTCCAGCAATGTGATCAGTGTTATTCACTTCACCTGTCAATGGTCTTAATGTTGTGGCTGATCGATGTGTGTGTATATATATATATATATATATATATATATATATATATATATATATATATATATATATATATATATATATATATATATATAAAAATAAAAAATTATTATATATATATTATTATATATTAATTTTATTCAGGATATGAATTGTGCCAGTTCCTTTTTTTAACATAACAAAAGCAACTACAATGACAACAGTATTTTAAGTATGAGAAGTAATACAAGTAGTTGAAAGATGTGTCAGCTTAGCACACTTGGATCTTCGTTTTTTCCACAGGAGGCAGGATTGAGACCCAACATCCATGTGTTCTCTGCTCTAATTGGCCGAGCAAGTCGGAGACTGGATTACGTCTACCTGAAAACAATCCTGAAGACCATGAGTGACATGGGAGTGTGTCCTAATGAGGTCATCATCAGACAGCTGGAGTTTGCTGCACAGTATCCTCCCAACTATAACAAGGTGAGCATACATGCAGCACCTGAGGGCACAAGAAGCTCCAACCAGTCAGTCAAACTTTTCACCACAATTAGGGCTGCAGCTATTGATTGTTTAAATAATCAAGTACTCTATTGATTATTCTGATGATTAATTGAGTAATCGGCTCTTCCTGCTGCTCACTGTTTTTGTCTCTGTCTTTCTCCTTGTCCATTTTGCATTTCGCGCTTGACTTGCACGTTACAGCATCAAAAGTGGACATGAGCACACTGTGTAACAGAAATAACTGTCTGGGCAGAACATGGGCATATATCCACGCCATATCGTGCATATATAGTATAGTATATAGTGGATTAAACAAAGCTTCAAGGCATTTTAGTAATCAGATTACTCGAGGAATCATTTCAGCCCTACTCACAACATCTGATTTTTAGTGTGGCCAATGTTATCACATCATCTATAGAAATGTTTAAAAACAATGGAATCAGTCAAGTTCAATTGATTATTTTGTGTTTTGTCTTTTTTTAATGCAAATTAGTCACACTCAAAAATAACGTGTAGGGAGGCTGAGATAGTCTGTAACTGTACTGTGTGTTGTCAGTGTCAACCAGATGCTCACTGGTACTGGATTGTTTTTGATATTATCCTATGTGTATTATTAGGGTCCGAGCACCAAAGGTGCGAAGACCCTATTGGAATGCAAGGAATTATTTATTGTTCTTTTCCGGAGTTTTGAATTGCACTTTTGGCGGCCTTAACATACCCCAAAACGCGTGAAACTTTGCACGCACATCAACTCATCAACTGGCAGAGTGTTTCATCCACAGCTACAAAATTTTGACAGACTCTGTTGTTGTCAAAATGGAACATAAACTGACATGGGCCATTCCGCGTCAACTCAGTGAAGGTGGTTACTTGATGACTTCAGAATCTCTTGAAACTTGGTAGGAATGATCTTTGGCATTTGACACTGACATGCCAATTTTCTATAGTAGAAATTCCAATATTTTCATAGGGTTACACAACATGGAAGGATATTGAACATTGACACATAAGTGAATGATCCTTCCATCTCTTACTATCCCAAATTTTATCAGCCTACCCATGATTCAAGACGTCTACTAACTTGGGCTGAAAGGGTTCTTCAAGTTATTTGAGTAATTTGATTACTAAAATTCCTCAAGGCAAAATTCTCTAAGTCGAGGCTTCATTTAATCCACTACATACTAGACACCAGGTCACTAACTGGTGGACCATGGTCCAAGTCCGGACCCAGACTTCATCCTATACAGACTATAAGTTATAACGGGATTTTAAATTTGACGGGACGCTTCTATTTTTATCGGCACAGTTTTTGTAGTCTTTAGGGCATTTATCAGATCAGAGGTTGAACTACGAAGACAGTTTGACATAAACTTCCTTTGTATCAGTCGGCTCTACAAAAACTAAAACTTCCAACAGAGTTAATAGGTATGAAGGTGGTTTTCAACTTTCTTTGTTAACGCGCACTAACTGCTTGAAACTCATCCACACAAACAGGAGCACAAACGCCTCATTTTGACTCATTTTGCACACAAAATGAACCGACCGTGTTCAGCAGCTTCAGTCAACAGGTTGTTTTAATGGAGAACAATGAGGAATAGAAAAGTTTATGACGATAACAAGCTGTGACTGTAAATTATGTAAGATAGGAATGCTGGTAGAAAACTGTTAAATACAGTATACACACGTGGACAAAATTGTTGGTACCCCTCAGTTAATGAAAGAAAAACCCACAATGGTCACAGAAATAATTTGAATCTGACAAAAGTAACAATAAATAAAAATTCTATGAAACTTAACCAATGAAAATCAGGCATTGCTTTTGAACCGTGGTTCAACAGAATTATTTTAAAAAATAAACTCATGAAACAGGCCTGGACAAAAATTATGGTACCCCTAGAAAAGACTGAAAATAATGTGATCATAAGGACATGTTCAATGTTTTTGTGATTTCAGCATCACAACCTAAATACATGTGGAGTTCCCATGGCTTTAGTTTTAGTTGACTCCCCCTGTCCTGTACTATGCTATCTATCAGTCCCTGCAGGATTTCGCGGGTGTTCTTCAAGATTGTTGCAGCCCAAAATGCCCAAATTCATGGCAGCTTTTCTAAAAAATTGTGATGTAAGTTGCAATATTTTCAGCGTATTTGTTGCAATAAAATTGTGGGAGACAGTGACAGTTACTAAAAAGATGCATTTTTTCAGGTTTTAGAACATGTTTCAACATTTTAATTGACAATATTAAATGTTGAAACATTTACACCCATTTACACAAAAGCTCGAATACAACTGTGGGAAATTAGCACCAGCCAGATACTGGTTTAACACAAAGTGGTTGGTACATTTAAGGCACAAAATGAAAATTTACTATTGAATGAATCACATTTGGACATACCCGTCAGTGGCAATTTCCTATCGTAGCGCACGAGTATTCTCACACACACACACACACGCGCGCACACGCTCACAGCTTGTCACGTCAATTAACAAGAAAAGCACTCAGAGAGCGCAGTACTCCGCCCAGACTGTTCATTTCCTGATCTTCCGCTGACCACAGGTGTATTATTCATATGTACATCATACACGGGTACCGAATCGTGTGACCTAAATATGTAACGGGCGGCGGGAATTGATGGGACTCGGAAACACCCCCACAATTTAATCAATTGTTCCTTGACAAGTCCACAGTGGTGGATTTGTAGTAGGATTGCAATCATGTGATCGTCTGCAGGCCGCTGAGGTGGTGTTCACTTGTTGTCATGCCTACCGTGCCGCTATCAGATGCCTTGCCACTATCTCAATGGGAAATCCTTAACAAATTCGTGGATGCAGGCTATAAGCCGTATCACTGCCAAAATCAAATCACTTGGTCCTTGTGTCATTTCTGACCTTCCTTTAAAATGTCATCCAAATCCGTTGGTCCAATTTTGAGTAATGTTGGTAATGATTCACATATGCTGATTGTCACATAACTCCACCAAGTTCCTTGGTAGAGTAATTAATCTAACTTACCTTCATTCTTTCAGTGCTCCAACAGATCTGGATGCAACAGCTTCCCTCACGGTGATTTGGTCTGTGGTCTGCTCGTTTCAGCCATTCTCCTAATATGTTTTGCAGTAGAGAAGTGTTTGTCAATCGATAATTTTTTTGTATTCCACTACAATATTGCACGGGGTGCAAAACAGTTTACCTCCGCATTTGTGAAGGACATCAGGAAAATGTTTTGCATGGTCTTTAGCCGTAATTTTTGTTGGTAAATGAGAGACATTAGAATCACACATGCCTGGATTTTCAAATTCGGTGACGTACGCGCATTACGTTTGCTCTGGGGACTGCTATGATTGGCGGAACTCATGGGAAGCTGGCCAAAACTGTGGAAACGTTGCAGGGATTGGACAAAATTGCAAGGCCGCGCACAATTCGCCCATCTTCGCCCCCTGGTGAGTCCAAACATGGATCCCCTGCAGTTTGCGTACCAGCCAGGGATTGGGACGGATGACGCCATCCTCTACCTGCTGCAGAGATCCCTGTCTTACCTGGAGGACACTAGAAACACCATGAGGATGACGTTCTTCGACTTCTCCAGTGCCTTCAATACAATCCAACCCTCACTGCTGAGGGTGAAGATGGAGAGGGCGGGGGTCAGTGACCAGCTGGCTGCATGGAGCATGGACTACCTCACAGACAGACCTCAGTATGTGAGGCTACATACAGTGTGTCTGACGTGGTGGTCTGCAGCATAGGAGCCCCCCAGGGTACAGTACTCTCACCTTTCCTCTACATCCTCTATACATCGGACTTTCGCTACTCCACAGACAGTTGTCATCTCCAGAAGTTCTCCGATGACACTGCCATCATAGGATGTGTGTCAGAGGGGAACGACTGTGAGTACAGGAAAGTCATCATGGACTTTGTGTACTGGTGTGGGCAGAACCACCTCCGAATAAATGCCAGCAAGACATAGGAGATGGTGATTGATTTCCACAGGAAACCCTCATACACTCCACCATTGAACATCCAGGGACTTGACATTGAGAGAGTGAGGACCTACAAGTACCTGGGTGTTCACCTAAATAACAAACTGGACTAGACAGATAACACTGACGCTCTTTATAAGAAGGGTCAGTGTCGTTTATACCTGCTTAGGAGACTTGCATCATTTGGTGTGAGCAGGCCACTGCTGAAGATCTTTTATGACACTGTGGTGGCATCCATGGTCTTCTATGCAGTGGTGTGCTGGGGAGGGGGACGCTCTGAGCATGATAAGAACAGACTAAACAGACTGATTAAAAGAGCAGCTCAGTCTGTTGCTGCCCCCTGGACTCCATGGAGGTGGTGGGAGAGAGGAGGGCTCTGGATAAACTGTCTTCTATCATCAGAAACACCTCCCAGCCTCTGCATCAGACTGTGAACTCTTTAAGAAGCACCTTCAGCAACAGACTGGTACACCCTAAGTGTAAGAAGGTACGTTTCCACAGGTCCTTTATTCCAGCATCAGTCAGACTTTACAATGCTGCATTATACTGGTCGACCTCTATTCCTGCTGCACTTTTTTCCCTCCCATATGCATACCACTTATGTGCAATAACTGTTTCAACCTCATCCTCATGTAAATAGTCTTCTTTAAAAAAAAAATCTTCTGTGTATATAATATTCTCTGCGTTTTTGCACTGTGTAATTTATTCTGTACTGCCTTTACACTATTTTTTCTCCTCGGAGCTGCTGTAACAGTGAACTTTCCCCACTGTGGGATCAATAAAGTTTATCTTAACACACCAACACCAACACATCTGTCACTACACCGACCTGACCACTTTCAAATCACTCACCAAAACGCGCCTGTTCAGATCTGCTTTTAATTTATATTATTAATTTGTTCTTAGAATGTGTTTTATGACTTGTTTTTATGATGTTCCTCTGTTTTAATGTTTGCTGATTTTATAATCTATGTAAAATGTCGTTGAGTATTTTGAAAAGCACTATTATTGTTTTTTTTTTTTTTTTTTTTTTTAAATTCACTTTAGATTATAGATTATTATCCCTTATTAATCCCACGAGGGGAAATTCTGATTTTCGCATCTCTCCCCAATTGGGGGAGTCAGAGTGATGGGTCAGCCACAGCACAGCGCCCCCTGGAGCACGAAGGGTTAAGGGCCTTGCTCAAGGGCCCAACAGCGGCCACATCGGGGTTTGGACCTCTGACCTTTGGATCAGTAGTGCAGAGACTTAACCGTTGCGCCACCACTGCCCTCCACTTTTATTTATTTATTTATTTATTTATTTTTTATAGATTATAGCTCAGCTATTTGCAATTTCTGAACAAATCCTGAATATGAGAGGTCTTAAAGACTCTAGGCCATATACTTCAGGAGATATGGACTGTTGAAAGTGGCATCTTGTTCAATTTCCAACTCGCAAGAGATATATTCAAAATTTCCATTGGGTAAAAAATGATGAAAATGTTCAAATTTCAACTAAAGCACTGACTGATGTCACTTTCAGATTGCCAAAGATCATTCCTAGAAAGTGTAAACAGATTCTGAGATGGTCAAGCAACTGACATGCCCTAATCTTGCTAAATTGCCATGGAGTGACTCACTTGGAAGTCAAAACAGGCTACACATAAATAAGAAGTAAACGTCCTAAAGCCAGTGGTGACAGCTTGAAGCGCTTTTTCTCATTTTCGGAACAGTGTTGTTGCTTTGCTTCAGAGTTGTCCATCATTAGTGTCTTTTAAAAGTGGACATGAAACCGTAGATGTAGCTGGCATAATGTACAAGATGGACATTGACTCTAAACACCTTCATAGCTTTAACACTGTCAATGAAACTACATTAAGATAAAAAAGTAATATAAGTTTTAGCCATGTTTAGCCAAGAGTGTAACAGCATTGGATTGATTGGTTATGAAGTCCTACATTAGCTGACTACTGACGGCACTGACAGTAAATAATTTAATGAAAAATTAAGAACTCCAAACTTAAAAGAGATATAAAGATAGTCACTTTCAAATTGCCCCTAGATGTAGAAATTAATTTTATAGTCAGAAAACCAAGGAAAGATTGTCCACTTTTATGCTTTGCCTCTTAAAATCAATTTACTTGTCTTAAGACCTCATTTAATCCAGCACCTTCTTATATCACCTTTCAATTAATGCTCCAACAAGCTCTACCTTTATATGATAACAGGATTCATATTTTTTTCTGTTTTCTCAATCCCAGTACAAGTCCAGAAACAACTACTTGATCCACATAGATGGTTTCCGTGGTTACTACCAGCAGTGGCTGAGAGACATGCCTGCGCATAACGCTGAGGACAAGCAAGCGGAACTACAGGCTGATGCTTCAGTGATGAAAACAAAAGCTCCAGATGGACTGACGGCCCACAAGGACCAGGGAGCAGAGAGGAGATGCAGCTCTCGTAACAGGAACAAGACACGCACCGTGGCAGCTCTGTAGCCGCACTCTTGGAAATATCACCACTATCACCTCTTCTTGTTCCACTGCTTCTCTGTGTTTAGCTTTGGAAGCCTGTGTGGATTTGGGCTGAAGCAGTGGCTCATGGACCTCGCATTGGCCTTTTTCTTGACATTGTAGTATTGTAATTATCAAGGTCAGTTTCAGCTATCAGTACATGATTCCTGAGACATTAAACTTTTTTTCTCCAGAATTTTATTTTATTTTGAACTATCCCAAACCTGATTTTAGTATGATTTGTTGATGAACAGGTTCATAGAGTAAAAAAATTATTTATTGTTTTCCTCAAAGAGGGCTTTCTTAGCAATTGTAAATTTAGCACATATCTATATGCAGGACTAAAGAAGCCTCTTGGATATGAGGTAAAATGTTCTGAGTTTCTTTTAAATGAAATTGTCCAGGATATTCCCTGCCTTATCTGTATTTAGAATTTTATTCCATGGCAAAGAGATGTAGTAGGTTCTATTAAATTGTGACACGGTTATGTTGTTCTAGAAGTGCTGCTTGAAAGTGAAAGTTAAGCTGAAGTTCCTGCCAGCCTGATTCATCTGACTGTGGGAGGAAACTTAGTTGTTTGCTGTTTTCAAATTTCATTTTGTAAGAATCAACAAGAATTCAGTTTTGAGAACTAAAGGGGATGCTTGACAATATCTGTATAGCAATGTGGAATAATAGTACAGTAAGATGCTGTATTTTAATTCATGCTATAAATCAAACATGCTGTTAAACTGATTAGATGAATTTAATCCATTTTGTACTAATTCCCTGAATAAATATTGTCCAAGTGAATTTGATCAGATGCACCCAAATTCTATAAAAAAAAATATGTTATTGATTGGACATTACGAAGAGTTACAATTAAATTAATAGCTAAAACATTCTCCAGAATTATTCCAAAATGGTCTAAATAGTAGGAGGAGAAACCAGCTGGAGGTTCAGGAAGATGTTTCTAGAAACGTCTTCCTGAACCTCAAGCTGGTTTCTCCTGAAACTCCTACCAAATTGAGAATCGTTCAAAAGCCATAAAAGCTACAAAGAGAAATAAAAAGTGCTTCAGAATGATGTAGAATTTTTCTAGAACTCCTCCAGAAGCTCCTCCATGGGTCTGTCCAGCAGGAGTCTGGACTTCTGCTGCCCCCTAGTGGACAAAAACATTCAGCCACTGCAGGTTCCAGCCACTAAAACAATCACTAGAACTTCAGCTTCCATTTAGAACCCCGAGGTCGAGTCACAAATGCCTGAAACATCCTGAAACCTGCCGACCTGTTGGCTTCAAAAACCACAAACTGGAATCAGAAAGAATCCCCACATTTCTGCTGGTCCCTGAACGCATCGTGTGGAAATGATCCAGTCTGAGCAGAAACGTTAGACCTTCCAAAAAACACAAATACGAGACACAAAACAAAGAAACAAGACACAAAATGACAAAAACAAGACACAAAACAACGAGACACAAAACGACAAAAACACAACAAAGTCAAGACACAAAATGACAAAACAGAAAAAAACAAGGAAAATAACAAAAATGACAAAAGACAAGATGAAAAAAACAAAAATGAAACACAAAACTACAAAAATAAGACACAAAACGACAACACACAACAACCACAAAAACTAAACACAAAATGATAAAAAAAAGACACAAAATGACGAACAAGACAAAAATGACAAAACTGAGACAACAAATGATAAAAATGAGACACCAAAGTCCAAACCTATGAGAACAAACTGAGTAATTTCTGAGCCACTATGTTTCAGGAAAAAAGTTTGTAATTTGACAATTTTTCCTGTGAAGTTTCCATAAATGCTATAATATTTGAAGCACAGTTGATGATGAACTGAGTGTAAATACAGAGAAAGACTCAGTAGAGCTTCAGTAGAATCATTTTATTCTTCTGCTTGCTGCAGAATGTCAAAAGTTTAAAGTTATTAAACAGAAATCTAACAGTACATTTCTACAGCTGATGAAGCTCCTGTTGGACCAAAACTCACTTTAAAGATTTATGGAGGATTTGATGAATCCACAGTTCATCTGCTGTGATATTAGAGTTTAAACCTTCATCAGCTCAAGTTAAACCTTTAAATTCTCTACAGTTTCTGTCTCATTTTAACTCGCTGATGTTCATTTTAAAGCTCTGTGGAACCAGAACATCATGAAAAAGAACTCAGAGAAGTCTTCTGGCAGTAGGACTCAGTTAGAATGATGGAAAATATGTTTAAAATGACCCAAACTTTGCTCAAAATGTCAAAAATATTGATTAAAATGCCTCAAAATATTCTCCAAAATCATTCACTGTTTGTTTAAAGTCATAAAATTGTGTCTTAAATGAAGTGAAATTTGTTTAAAATGACAAATTCATCCAAAAATCACTCAAAATCTGCTTAAATGACAAAAAAAGACTAAAGTGACGTTTTTGCCTTTATGACAAAAATTTGTTCTAAATGACTGAAATTCTGAAATTACAAAATTCCAACTAAACTACCTCAAAATGATCAAAAAATTGACAACTTCTTTAAACTGGAAAAATGGGTCCAAAATTACTCAAATTTGCTTAAGATGACAAAAAAATCATCTAAAATGACACAAAACTCATCTAGAATGACAAAAGATTATCCAGAATCACTTGGAAATTATCAATAAACTACTCAAAACTTGTGAAAATGGCACAAAATTGTCCAGAAATTGTCCTAAATGACACGAAACTGATATAAAATGACAAAACATTCTCCATAAATTGCTCCATAATGGTCTAAAATGACTCAAAACCAGTTTAAATGGGAAGATTTCTCTAAAATGATAAAAAATTACTCAAAATTTGTCCAAAATTATCAATAAAAAACTCAAACCTTGTGGAAAAATATCAAGATGTGTCCAGAATTATTTTTAAAAATTACTCAAAACCAGTTTAAAATGGCAAGGTTTGCCCAAAACGACTCAAAATTTACTTAAGACATCAATAAATTGACTTAAAGCACACAAAACTGATCTAAAATCACAAAACATTCTCCATAAATTATTCCAAAATGGTCTAAATAGTTGGAGCTTCAGGAGGAACCAGCTGGAGGTTCCGGAAGACGTTTCTAGAAACATTTTCAGAACCGCCAAATGGTTTCTCCTGAAGCTCCTCTGATCTCCTCATCCTGTAGATGTTACTCTATCTCCATGCTCAACATGTAGAAGACATCTCCATCGTTCTCTCCTTCATGTTCTTCTGGTTCCACAGAGCTGCAGGACTTTAGATGATAGAGACGGCTGAAGTTTCTGTGACATCAGAGTCTCCTGCACAAGTTAAAATGACAATAAAACCCGAAAACAACCTCCAGACTAGGAGATCCATTTGTTCTGTCAAACATCTTTGGATGAATTTAGAGAATCTCATGTCTTCAGACCCGTGAATGTCTGAATTTTCATCCTCTAAAGAACCTGTGAAGCTGTTTGAAGGTTCAGGAACGTCCAGGAGGAGTGGAGAGATCAGACAGGACACGAACTAAGCCTTAAGGATAGAAGAAGCATCAGGTTCTACTGATGGTAGAACCTCAACAGTTGGAGAAATGTGGACCAAAGACTGTATTTTAGAAGAAATATGGATCCATCCATAGATATAAACACTGACAGGAACTTTATGGAGACTCCAGACCAGTCTGGTTAGAGGTTTGTGAGCTTTGTTCTGATTCTAAATTCCTGCTCTGCTGGATCCACTGAATGACTGTGACCTGATGAAACTCTCCTCTCCGTTTCTGAATCTTCAAACATCTCCACAGATGTTCTGAAGATGGAAATAAAGTCTCATGTCTGAAAACATGAAACCAAAACATCTGGCAGAACTCAGGTAAGGAACGGGTTTCTACGTCACCTGAAGGTCCAGGAACAGCTGAATATATGTGACTGACAGCAGCATCAGCCAATCACAGTCCAGCGCGCTGCTCCTCGTTTAGCGGTCCTTTAAACTGTCAGCCAGCAGGGGATCCACACTCACCTGAGCTAAGGACATGCCCACACATGCCTCCTCCGTGACATCAGCAGGAGGGGGCGGGACCATGAGGAGTAAGATGAGATGGGCGGGGCTTCAGCTCAAATGTATAACTGGTGAACAGTCAAGTGAGGTGTGCAGGGCTTCAACAGGTGGGGTCGGCGGGGCTTGTCTCAGATGTACAACAGGTGAACGTCAAGTGAGTGGGCGTGGCTACAACATATGGAGTGGGCGGGGCTTGTCTCAGATGTAGAACTGGTGAGCAGCCAGGTTGTCCATGAACGGCTGAACCAGGAAGTCGGTGGAGAAGTAGAAGACCAGACCGAAGGTGATGGAGATGGGCAGCGCTGGGAGAGCTTTCTTGAAGATGGCCAGCAGCAGCAGGGTGAGACACAGACCCTGAGACAAGTGAGACAGGAGAGACAGGTGAGAGACAGGTGGGACACAGACCCTGAGACAGGAGAGAGACAGGTGAGACAGGAGAGATAGGTGAGAGACAGGTGGGACACAGACCCTGAGACAGATGAGAGACAGGTGAGACAGGAGAGACAGGTGAGACAAGAGAGACGTGAGAGAAAGGTGAGACAGACTCAAGACAGGTGAGACATGTGAGACAGACTCAAGACAGACAGGTCAGAGACAGGTGTGAGACAGGAGAGAGACAGGTGAGACACGTGAGAAACAGGTGAGACAGAGACAGGTGAGTGAGAGAAAGGCTGATTGAAGGGGCGAAGCGTGATGTCCACCTGGAGCTCCTGCAGTGGAGACACACCTGAAGTGTCCCTGAGCTGTCACAAAGCAGAACTTACGATGAGGATGGCTACGAAGCAGGCGATGGTGGTGTTCCAGTCCCCCCCGGTGGCGGCAGCCTTCCCTACCAGGACGCTGTAGAAGATGAAGTCTCCGAGGCCGAGCTTCACGCCGCCTGCAGACACAGAGAGCGTTCAGAACAAACTCCTCCCCCTCTCAGCTCACCTGAGGGCGGCAGACTCACGGTCCTCCTCCGTCTCGTCCTCCGGTAGCGACCCGGACCGTCGGCTCGGAGGCTCCGCCTCCCCGCTGCTCGGCTCCGCCTCCTCATCTGAAACACAAAGGACGGCGGCGTGACTCGGACGGACGACGGCAGGAAGAAGAAGCGTGTCAGAGAGATGCTGCACCTGTTTCAGAGCGCCGAGCGTCATCCTGACTCGCCATCCCCACCGTCCACATCATGGCAGCTGGACACAGGGAGACCACTCAGAGCTCACGGTTCAACTCCAACACGTATGAAGAATTCAAACACGGTTGACTCAGCCGACAGTCACGTGACTACATTCCTGTTGGTTCTCAGATGAACTGCAGGCAGTGTCTCCACACAGCAGATACCAGAAAACAGCTAAAAATATTCAACAAAGCATTCGGACTCACAGGAGTAGATGAGTGCCGGGAAGATGGGCTCGTTTCGCTCCTGAGCCGTTTCCACCAACATCCTGAGAGGACCTTTAGGACTCAGCACGGCCACCAGGTCTGCAAGACATGATGGGAAGGCCGGGATCAGGACCACCACTTGACCACAATCTGCTATATTTACATGTCGTCTTTGTCTGTTTAGTTTGCTAAAGTGAGTGTGTCAAAGCTACCAGGCTTAAATTGGCAGCTTAAAGTTAGCAAGTTAAAGCTAGCAAGCTGAAGTGAGTGTGTCAAGGTTAGCAAGCTAAAATTAGCCATTTAGAGTAATAAAGCTAAAGTGTAAAGCTAAATTTGGAAAGCCAGTGTTAGTGGGCTAGAGTTGGCACCCTAAGGTTAGCAAGGTAAAGTTGCAGAGTAAAGTTAGTGAGCCAAGGTTAGCAAGCTAAAGATAGCAAACAAAAGTGTGTGAACCAATGTTAGTCAGTTCAAGTTAGCAAGTTAAAGTGAGAAAGTTAAAGTTAGCAAGCTAAAATGAGTGAGTCAAAATTAGCAAGCTTAAGTTAGCAAGTTAAAGTTAGCGCATCAAGGTTAGCAGGCTTAAGTAAGCAAGTTAAAGTTAGTGAATTAAAGTTAGCGAGCCAAGGTTAGCAAGCTCAAATTAGCAAACAAAAGTGTGTGAACCAATGTTAGCCAGTTCAAGTTAGCAAGTTAAAGTGAGCCAGTAAAATTTAGCAAGCTAAAGCAAAAGTGAGTGAGCCAAAATTGGCAAGTAAATATTAGTGAGCTGAAGTTAGCGAGCCATGGCTAGCATGCTTAAGTTAGCAAGCTACAATGAGTGAGTCAAAATCAGCAAGTTTACATTAGCGAGTTAAAGTCAGCGAGTCAAGGTTATCAAGCTAAAGTTAGCGAGTCAAGGTTATCAAGGTAAAGTAAGCAAGTCAAAGTTAGCCAGCTAAAGTCATTGAGCAAAAATTGGCAAGAAAATGTCAGTGGGTTAAAGTTAGCAAGCTAAGGTTAGCAAGCTAAAGTTAGTGAGCTAAAGTTAGCAAGCTAAGGGTAGTGAGCTAAAGTTAGCAAGCTAAGGGTAGTAAGTTAAAGTTAACGAGCTAAAGTTTGCAAGCTAAGGGTAGTAAGTTAAAGTGAGCTAAAGTTAGCAAGCTAAGGGTAGCAAGTTAAAGTGAGTCAAAGTTCGTGAAATGTTTAAATCCTTTCATGACTCGTCAGTTTTATTTTGCTCTCACTGTGAAGAATTCTGACTTGGATTTAAACGTTTTCTATCAAGATTGTTATCATTTTCTCCACCAGAGCAGCAAACAGAGCTTCATGTGTACGTCTGTGTATCCAGTTAACGGTCACATGATACGTGTTGTCTGTTAGCGCAGCATGCTAGCATAGCGCCGACCTACCGTAGACGGAGATGGCTCCCAGGATGACCCAGGCCGACCACTCGGGCAGGTACTTGATGAAGACCAGGGCCATGAGGGCACTGATGAGGATCAGGTAGGCCTGCTGCAGCTGCAGGGGGCCCTTCCAGTGGATGCAGATCATCCCCACCGCCCCGAAGTTCCAGATGATCACGCCCACCGTCGGGTAGTCCACCGCCAGGTTGTAGGTCTTAAACACCTCGCTGGAGACACAAGAACAGCGTGAAGCGCCTGAACTGAGCGCGCTCAGAAGCATTCCAGTGTGGAGGACTCACCCCAGGTACATGAAGCTGAACCAGAAGAGCAGCATGAGGGAGGACAGGATGAGCCAACCGTGGATGAACTGGAGACACAAACAAAGCAGCTCAGCACACAGCGCCCCCTACCTGCAGCAAACATCCTCATCTCCACACATTAGTCATCCAAATACCCACAATCCTTCATGTTGGCATTACTCAGCTAAAAACACCATCAGCATCCTTCAACCCTCTGAGATCCTCTGAGACCGTCTGAGACCCTCTGAGACCGTCTGAGACCCTCTGAGATCCTCGGAGATCCTCAGAGACCCTCTGAGACCTTCTGAGACCCTTTAAGATCTTCTGAGACCTTCTGAGTCCCTCTGAGTCCCTCTGAGAACCTCTAAGATCCTCTGAGACCCTCTGAAACCCTCTAAGATCCTCTGAGACCCTCTAAGATCCTCTGAGTCCGTCTGAGGATCTCTGAGACCCTCTGAGACCTTCTGAGACACTCTGAGAGCCTCTGGGAGCCTCTCATGACCCTCTCAGATCTTCTGAGTACCTCTGAGACCCTCTAAAATCCTCTGAGTCCCTCTGAGACCCTCTGAGACCTTCTGAGACCCTCTGAGACCTGCCGCTTCCAACGATGTCTTTCTTTTAGGAACGCTTCAAAACATAATCAAAGGAACGTTTTTCTGATTTCTGTCTCTAAATGTGTTGTCCTGATCAGCTGACCAGATTCCGTTATATTCTCATGTCGTCTTTGTCTGTTTGGTTTGTGAACATCCACACGTCTCCTGAAGTTAGCAAGCCAAGGCTAGCAGGCTAAAGTGAGTGAGTCGAGTTAGCAGGCTTAAGTTAGCGAGTTAAAGTTACCAAGCTAAAGTTAGCCACCAAAAGTGATTGAGCAAAAATTGGCAAGCCAATGTTAGTGTACTAAAGTTAGCAAGCTAAGGTTAGCAAGTTAAAGTTTGTGAGTTAAAGTTAGCAAGTTTAAGTTAGTAAGCTAAAGTTAGCAAGTTTAAGTTAGCAAGTTATACTTAGTGAGCTAAAGTTTGCAAGCTTAAGTTAGCAAGTTAAAGTTAGTGAATCTAGTAATTTACAAAAAAGCTCTTCATAATGCCAGGACAACATATTATTCATCTTTAATAGAGGAAAACAAGAACAACCCCAGGTTTCTCTTCAGCACTGTAGCCAAGCTGACAAAGAGTCAGAGCTCTGTTGAACCTTGTATTCCTTTAGCTTTGAGCAGTAACGACTTCATGAGCTTCTTTACAAATAAAATTATTACGATTAGAGAAAAAATTAATCTGGCCCTTCCTGCAAATGTCACAGATGTATCATCGAGTACAGATGCTTTAGAATTGGCTGTAAGACCAGATGGATCTTTAGAATTTTTCACTCCCATACATCTCTCTGAACTAATTTCAATAGTTTCTACATCCAAACCATCGACATGTCTTTTAGATCCTATCCCATCTAGACTGTTCAAGGAGGCTTTACCTTTAATTAATTCCTCAGTGTTAGATCTGATTAATCTCTCTCTAGTAACAGGCTATGTACCACAGGCTTTTAAGGTTGCTGTAATCAAACCTTTACTTAAAAAGCCCACTCTAGATCCAGATGTTTTGGTTAACTATAGACCGATATCCAACCTCCCATTTCTCTCTAAAATTCTAGAAAGAACAGTTGCAAATCAATTATGTGAACATTTACAAAGGAATAGCTTGTTTGAAGAGTTTCAGTCAGGCTTCAGAGTGCATCATAGCACAGAAACAGCCCTGGTGAAAGTTACTAATGACCTTCTCATAGCGTTAGATAATGGACTGGTCTCTAGACTTATTTTGTTGGATCTTAGTGCAGCATTGGATACAATCGACCACAAACTTTTATTACAGCGACTAGAACATTGTATTGGCATTAAGGGGACAGCACTGGACTAGTTTAAATCCTACTTATCAGACAGGTTCCAGTTTGTGCATGTCAACAATGACTCTTCTGAGCATACTAGGGTTAATCATGGAGTTCGTCAGGGTTCCGTCTTAGGACCAATACTGTTCACATTATACATGATTCCGTTAGGCAATATTATTAGGAAGCACTGTATTAATTTCCATTGTTACACTGACCACACTCAATTGTATTTATCTATGAAGCCAGATGAAACTAATCAGCTAGCAAGACTGCAAGATTGTCTCAAGGATATAAAGACCTGGATTCAGTATATGGTAAAAAAAAAACCTGAAACTCTTATTAGGATTTTATTACAGAATAGCATACAGCTACTCTGGATGGCATTACATTGGCTTCTAGTACTACTGTGAGGAACCTTGGAATTATCTTTGACCAGGACATGTGCTTTAACTCACACATAAAACAAATCTGTAGGACTTCCTTTTTCCACCTGAGAAATATTGTAAAAATTAGGAACATCCTGTGTCAGAGTGATGCAGAAAAACTAGTCCATGCATTTGTTACTTCTAGGCCTGACTATTGCAATTCCTTATTATCAGGTTGTCCCAATAGCTCTCTGAAACATCTAGAGCTGATCCAAAATGCTGCAGCCAGAGTACTGACGGGAGTTAGCAAGAGAGATCATATTTCTCCTATACTGGTTTCTCTTCCCTGGCTTCCTGTTAAATCTAGAATAGAATTCAAAATCCTTCTTTTGACATATAAAGCTCTTAACAACCAATCTCCATCATATCTTCTTCATATCTTCCTATCATATATATCAAAGACCTGATAGGACCATATTATCCTAGGAGAACTCTTCGCTCTCAGACTGCAGGTTTACTTGTTGTTCCTAGAATCTCTAAAAGTAGAATGGGAGGCAGAGCCTTCAGTTATCAGCTCCTCTCCTGTGGAACCAGCTCCCAGTTTGGGTTTGGGAGGCGGACACCCTCTCTATTTTTAAGACCAGGCTTAAAACCTTCATTTTTGACAAAGCTTACAGTTTGAGCTGACTGTGGGAGCTTCAGGGGGTCAGTTGGTGTCTTCATCTGCACAACTGACTTCCCCTTTGTCCCTTAGTTCTGCCCCTAGTTCTGCTGCTATAGGCCTAGGCTGCTGGGGGACCTCTCTGGATGCACTAAGCCCTTCTCTAACTACCTTTATATTTAATATATATACCGATATTGCATTAGACCTCTCCACCCTCCTACCTCTACCTCTACCTCTTCTGTCCCTCTCAACCCACCCGGCCAGCAGGCTGATGGGTCCCCCCACATACAGAGCCGGGTTCCACTTAAGGTTTTTTCCCTGTTAAAAGGGTGTTTTCCTGCCACTGTCGCCTTTGGGCTTGCTCTGGGGGTCAGGCATATGGGTTCTGTAAAGCGTCTTGAGACAATTTGACTGTAATTGGCGCTATATAAATAAAATTTAATTGAATTGACTTGCACTAAAGTTAGCAAGCTAAGGTTAGCAAGTTAAAGTTAGTGAGCTAAAGTTAGCAAGCTAAGGTTAGCAAGTTAAAGTTAGTGAGCTAAAGTTAGCAAGCTAATTAAGCTAAGTTTTTATTTTATTTAGCATTTTTTAAACCAGGTTAGTCCCATTGAGATCAGAGATCTTTACAAGGGAGACCTGGCCAAGAGGGCAGCATAGTCACTTTAAAAACAGCAAAACAATAGATAAAATGAACAACATCAAAACTTGCTCACACATAACACTTGCACACAGACCAGGAAGACTGTAAGGATTTCACCAGAACTTCAAACTCATTCAGTGTATGTATAGGGCTTGAAGTTTAAGTTCAGATTGTAATTTATTACAAGCATCAGGTGCAGGTGCATCTCGATAGTCAATAACAGGCAAAAAGGTTGTTTCCACCAATTTCTGTTTCACACAAAAGGAAAAGAAAGACTTGTTTCTAAAATAAAATCCTAATAAGAGTTTCAGGGTTTTTTTTTTTACCATACACTGAATGTGCTCCTAAAAAGACAAACGATCATCAATTAAAAATCCTAGATATTTAAAAGTAGATACCAATTTATTTGTCTATTTTTTGACCATTTGTTATAAAAAAAATTTCATGACAGTGCTGATCTGGCAGTTTTTGAAGTAGTAAAGATCATCTTGTTTTGTCTGCATTTAAAACAAGTTTAAGATGACAAAGTTGCTCCTGGACTCTATCAAACGCAAGTTGTAAATACTGAAAGGCCTCAGCAGGAGTGGGTGCTGCACAGTATATGACAGTGTCATCAGCGTAGAAATGAAAACCTGGGTTTGGAATATTCTGTCCGAGATTATTTATGTAAATATTGAATAATAATGGACCCAGCACAGAACCTTGAGGGATGCCCTTTTTCATGTGCAAGACCTGAGAGGAAGAACCCTCCATCTGAACAGCCTGGGTTCTGCTTGTAAGATAATTTGCAAACCACCCAACTGCTTGTTGAGAAAGACCTATAGCTGAAAGATGTTTGATTAAAGTAACAGGATCAACAGTGTCAAATGCCTTTGAAAAGTCAATAAAGAGGGACAAACAGCACTCCTTCTTGTAAAGAACTTCAGCTATATCATTTCTGACCTTCATGGCAGCAGTAACAGTACTGTAATTTTGTGAAAACCTGACTGAAATGGTGACAAAATAGAGTTGGTGGCCAGAAATTCTTTTACCTTTTCACTGACCAGGGATTCAAGCACCTTTGCCAGAACAAAGAGTTTACATATGGGTGTGTAATTGTTTAAAATACTAGGGTCACTTCCTTTTAGGAAGGGGATAACAAAGGTAGCAAGCTAAGGTTAGCAAGTTAAAGTTAGTGTGCTAAAGTTAGCAAGCTTAAGTTAGCAAGTTACAATTAGCAAGTCAAGGTCAGCAAGCTAAAGTTAGCAAGCTTAAGTTAGCCACCTAAAGTGATTGAGCTAATCTTGTTGTATGCCGCCTCTTGACCAGATCGTTACTGAAAACGAGAATCCATTCTCAACTAACTTACCTGGTAAAATAAAGGCTAAATAAAATTTTAAAAAATAAAATTGGCAAATAAATGTTAGCAAGCTAAGGTTAGCAAGCTAAAGTTAGCAAGCTTTTTGGTTTTCCAGTTTCTGGCTGAAAAATTCTGTCATTTTGGTGATTTTTTTTTTTTAAGACAACATGTTTGGAACCTGCCGGCAGGTTTTGGTGCTGCAGATGGTAAATTATAAACAGCTGATTACCTGAGTGCAGGTGAGTCTGGATGCAGGAGGCGGAGCTTACCTTGTAGCAGCGGTACTTGTAGAGGACCACCAGGAAGATGGTCATGACCACGATGACGCTGATCATGATAATGGTGTTGAGGATGGAGTTGAGCAGCCGGCGGCCGACGGACGCCTGTGTTCTCGGTGAACGGCGTGTAGATCCTGTGGGGACAAACAGGAAGTTAGCGGCGGGCGGCGGACGAGGACGTGTGGCGGCTGACCTGAGGACCTACAGCTGCTGGTCCGTCTTCTCCGTGTAGAAGCTGACTGACTTGATGGTGGCGACCACCACGGCCATGCACAGCGTGACGGGGACGAACAGCATGATGACGTGTTTGGCTCCGTACTTCAGAGTCAGCTCCTCGTCGTCGGCGTCCACCTCCTGATCCGAGCCGCCGCCGCTGTCCACGGCGACTGGACCCGTCCTCCTGCCAGCCGCTGGCTGCACCGACAGAGGACAGTCAGCTTCAGACACATCAGACACGATGGGATGCAGAGAACAGAAACGTTTACCCGTTTGGTTGGCGAGTCGCTCTGGAGGCCGACATCAGAGTCCGGTCTGTAGGACGGCAGCACCGGGTTCTCCGACGGAACCAACGCCGTCCTCTCGTTGTAAATGTCCTCATCGCTGTCTGAGATGTTCATGCTGCTGCACACAACAATGAAAAAAGATCAGAGCTGTGAGACACCTCAGCACAAAGAGACAAAGACACAAAGAGACAGAAAACCCCCACAAAGACACAAAGACACAAAGAGAAAGAAAACCACCACAAAGACACAGAAAACCACCACAAAGACACAAAGAGATGGAAAACCACCACAAAGACACATAGAGACAGAAAACCACCACAAAGACTCATAGAGACAGAAAACCACCACAAAGACACAAAGGCACGAAGAGAAAGAAAACCACCACAAAGACACAAAGAGACAGAAAACCTACCACAAAGACTCAAAGAGACCGAAAACCACTACAAAGAGACAGAAAACCACCACAAAGAGACAGAAAACCACCACAAAGACACAAAGAGTCAGAAAACGACCACAAAGACACGGAGACAGAAAACCACCACAAAGACACAAAGACAAAGAGACAGAAAACCCCCACAAAGACACAAAGAGACAGAAAACCACCACAAAGAGACAGAAAACCACCACAAAGACACAAAGAGATGGAAAACCACCACAAAGACACATAGAGACAGAAAACCACCACAAAGACACAAAGAGACAGAAAACCACCACAAAGACTCATAGAGACAGAAAACCACCACAAAGACACAAAGACACGAAGAGACAGAAAACCACCACAAAGACACAAAGAGACAGAAAACCACCACAAAGACACGAAGAGACAGAAAATCACCACAAACACATGAAGAGACAGAAAACCACCACAGAGACACAAAGAGATGGAAAACCACCACAAAGACACAAAGAGACAGAAAACCACCACAGAGACACAGAGATGGAAAACCACAACAAAGACACAAAGAGACAAAAAAATACCACAAAGAGACAAAGACACAAAGAGACAGAAAACCACTACAGAGACACAAAGAGATGGAGAACCACCACAAAGACACAAAGAGACGGAAAAAAACACAGAGACACAAAGAGATGGAAAACCACCAGACACAAAGGGACAGAAAATCACTACAAAGAGACAAAGACACAAAGAGAGAGAAAACATCACAAAGACACAAAGAGGCAGAAAACACACCAAAAACAGACAAAGAGGCAAAAAACACACCACAAAGAGACAGAAAACCACCACAAAGACACAAAGAGACAGAAAACCACCACAAAGAGACAGAAAACCACCACAAAGACACAAAGAGATGGAAAACCACCACAAAGACACATAGAGACAGAAAACCACCACAAAGACACAAAGAGACCAAAAACCACTACAAAGAGACAGAAAACCACCACAAAGAGACAGAAAACCAACACAAAGACACAGAGACAGAAAGCCACCACAAAGACACAGAGTCAGAAAACGATCACAAAGACACGAAGAGACAGAAAACCACCACAGAGACACAAAGACAAAGAGACAGAAAACCACCACAAAGACACAAAGGGATGGAAAAAAATACCACAAAGACACAGAGGCAGAAAACCACCACAAAGAGACAAAGACACAAAGAGACAGAAAACCATCACAAAGACACAAAGAGACAGAAAACCACCACAAAGACACAAAGAGGCAGAAGACCACCACAAAGACACGAAGAGACAGAAAACCACCACAAAGACACAAAGAGACCGAAAACCACTACAAAGACACAAAGAGGCAGAAAACCACCACAAAGAGACAAAGAGGCACAAAACCACCACAAAGACAAAGAGACAGAAAACCACCACAAAGACACAAAGAGGCAGAAAACACACCACAAAGAGACAAAGAGGCAGAAAACACACCACAAAGAGACAGAAAACCACCACAAAGACACAAAGAGACAAAAAAACGAGACAAAGAGACAGAAAAAACACCACAAAGAGGCAGAAAACACACCACAAAGAGACAAAGAGACAGAAAAACACCACTAAGAGACAAAGAGACAGAAAACCACCACAAAGAGACAAACAGACAGAAAACCACCACAAAGACACTAAAAGACAAAAACCACAAAGACAAAAAGAGACAGAAAACCACCACAAGAGACAAAGAAACAGAAAACCACCACCAAGAGACAAAGAGACAGAAAACCACCACAAAGAGACAGAAAACCACCACAAAGATACAAAGAGACAGAAAACCACCACAAAGACATGAAGAGACAGAAAAGCACCACAAAGACACAAAGATGCAGAAAACACACCACAAAGAGACAGAAAACCACCACAAAGACACAGAAAACCACCACAAAGAGACAGAAAACCACCACAAAGAGATAAAGAGACAGAAAACCACCACAAAGACATAAAGAGACACTGATAAGTTCTCTGGGTTGAATCTCTGGATCTGATTGGTTCCAGTTTTTCTCTAATGTTTCTTTAACTGCAGGTCTTCGTGGTTAATCAATGGCATTTAATAAAAGCCTTCATTAATCTCTGCTGAAGGTTTAACTCCAGAATATTTCCTTTCCCTCCCTGCTGAAGGTTTACCTCCAGACTAACTGAGCTCAGCTTTAACCCGGACGTCGCTCTAAATCACCTCAAACTGACCGACCTGAGTCCAGCTGCTGAGAAAACGTCCGCAGAGAAACAGAATCTGAGTGAAAACGAGGCAGAAACGCGGTGAAAAGCAGAGTTTACCTGATTTAAAGCGCAGAAACAGACACAGCAGCGAAGTAAACACCGAGTAACCCGGAAGTCTGCAGTCAGCTGACCGCGACACGTGACCTACTGGAACGTCATCGCAACACGTCATCCTTCGAACGAACACCAACGGAAGAATAAGCAGCTGAAAAAAAGGAATAAACTGCTGGAATAAAAAGGAATAAACAGCTGGAATTTTAAAAAGGAATAAACATCTGGAATATTTTAAAAAAGGGAATAAACAGCTGGATTAAACCGGCCCCAGAAATGAAAAATAAAACAAAAATTAAAATAATAATGTGATTTTAAGAATGATAAAAAAAAATAAAACCCAGATATAAACAAACAAAAAAATAAATAAAATCCAAACAAGACTTTCTGATTAGAAACAGAATCTGAATCAGTACAACCTGGAATACCACCGGAAGTAATCAGATTACTTCTACATCAACAGTAGAATATTTCTCTGATGTCAGATTACATTTAGGATTCATTTCATGCCGTTTTAGACACATTATACCTGTAGCCCACCTGTACCTGTACCTGGAGCCCACCTGTACCTGTAGTTCACCTGTACCTGTAGCTCACCTGTACATGTGGCTCACCTGTATCATGTACTGACTTCAACAGAGACAGAATATTTAATGTTCACGGTTTTACTAATAACCTAGAAGGACAGCTGAACTACAGTTGAGCTCCTACAGGTGCGCTCTTCCAGGTGAGCTCTACATTTAGCTCTACAGGTGAGCTCTTCCACTACCTGTCAACAGAAACCAGCATCTAATCAAACAAGTCACATTTAGAGAACATTTTTATTCTGGTTTCAACAATTAAAAAAATAAACAATTTAGAACCCAGTAAAATCTAATTATTTCATAGTAAAACACCAGCATATGAAATAAATATACACGTAATAAATATATGAATTAATAAACGGCATAAAAAGAGATTTAATGTCAGTACAGAACTAAGGTTCTTTAAAAAGACGGAAAACACTCAGAGTTCTATTAAAAAGAAGTAAAACATTTAACAAAGATATAAAGTCTTAATTCTGACTTCACTTTCCTCCAAACATTAAAATAATTTCCACTCTGGCTAATCTCTGTTTTTTTTTTGTTTGGTTTTTTTTTTTGTTTTTTTTTGATATCTCGGGTTTTTCATTCACAGCATCTCCACAGTCGACGGCGCGTGTCGGAGAGTCTCTCCACGAAAGAGCAGCGTCTCTGCGGGCCTTGAAGCTGCTGACGGCCCAGTACAGTCCCGGTTCTCTGAGAACATTAGAGCGAAGTTTTAACAACAACCTGAAAAACTCTGGTAAAAAAAAAAAAAAAAAGCCTTAAATCTATTTTGAAAAGTTTATTTTCATTTTTTTCCGTCGTTTATCTTCAGTCTTTGCCGAAATGCATTCTGGGAAACGAAGTCCCGATGCGTCGTCATCGTGTGGGCGGGGCTACAGTGCATCCGGTGGAGCTGCAGGTCTGACAGAAGCTGAGGGCTAAACCTGGAATCTGAAAAGCTGCTGCAGGTTTGTAGTTTTCATTTCTACTTTAAACAATCACAGCTTTAAAACTCAACCAAACTATTTAAATCTCTTGATTGTGTTCCACTTTACAATCCTGCAGAGTTGAAGAGTTTGTTCTGAACAGTTTCAGTAAAAACAGCTTCTCTGTGATGAACATCATCTGAACATCAGATCACCTGCAGGGAATCAAAGTCAGCTTTACTGTCAGTTCTTCACTCTGTACCAGAGATACCGGGAGTCAGAGTTACCGTGTTCTCTGTTCCTGCAGACCTTAAACAAACACTTCTGAGATATAAAAAATATAAAAAATTATATATATAAGTTTAGAAATATGATGTAAAAATAAGATTTCAAGAGGCAAAAACTAAGTGAAAAAAATCTGATAAACTGAGAACAAACTGAGCAAAACCAAAGCTAAGAAAAGCAGAACTGAGTGAAATGTGAAGATGGCCATGAGGAACAACAGTCCAAACAGAACTTATGCTCTAGACTGAGCTCCTGTTCCGATTGAAGAGTTCAGTTGTTTAGTTGGTTTTTATTTCATTCACTGACAAAAGAAAACCAAAAAAACCTACTTCTATACAACAGAAAACAAAAGTTTCCAACTTGTGAATGAAAGGGAGCAGAAAGGAGAATAAACTGATGTAATCTGTCCTTTATATTAACAATCAATTTATAATGAGCATTAAAAACAAACAACAATCTAAATGACTGTAAAATCTCAGAGGCTGCACACACTGTCTCTATCAGAGGTTTCTACTTCCACCTTTAACCTCTCTGGCTCCTGTCACCTCCCTGTTCAGATCACTTATTCCTGCTCCTTTTCCCTCTGCACTTCCTGTAGACATCACGGTTCCCTTATCACTCTAGAGCGTGTTTCATGGATCTTCTCGAGGTTGTTTTCTCCCGACTAGGTCCTTGATGTGGTGGTTCTGCTCTCAGATGGACGTCACTTTGGATAAAAGCGTCTGAGAAATGAAATGGTACAATTTTAGAATTGTAATTTTGGATGAATTTTGTGTAATTTTGGACAAGTTTGAGGTCATTTTGGACTAATTTTGTGTAATTTTGGACAAGTTTCAAGTCGTTTTAAACTAATTTTGAGTAATTTTGGACAGGTTTGAGGTCATTTTGGACTAATTTTGAGTAATTTTAGACAGGTTTGAGGTCATTTTGAACTAATTTTGAGTAATTTTAGACAGATTTGAGGTCATTTTGGACAAAATTTCATGCAATTTTGGACAAATTTCAAGTCATTTTAAACTAATTTTGAGTAATTTTTGGACAGGTTTGAGGTCATTTTGGACTAATTCTGAGTAACTTTTGGACAGATTTGAGGTCATTTTGGAACCAGTTACCAAACTCTGTTCAGTCTTTAAGAAAAGACCAGATCTTCACTGAACACCTTTACACCTGACAGACTTCCTGCAGACACCACAGTCCTACTATCACTCTAGAATCGGCTTTCTGACTGTCATCCAGGTTGTTTTCTCCTGACTAGATCCTTGCTGGTAGTGGATCTACTCTCAGATGGACGTCACTTTGGATAAAAGTATCTGATAAATGAAACTGTAGAAACTGTAGAAGTTGGTGCCACAGCAGCACCATTGATGGACGGTGGAGCATGCTCAGCCCCAGTTGGTCCAGTTTGAGAATGAGCTGTTGGGGGATGATTGATGCTGAGCTGAAGCTGGTGAACAGCAGTCTGACGTAGGAGTTGTTTGTGTCCTGACGGGTGGTGGAGTTGGCATCAGTCGAATAGTTGACCCCACCTGACAGGGGTCAACCAGACACTTGGTTCTAATAAAGCAGTCGCAACAGAGAACGTAGCAGGAAATATGACGAAACGTTATGACTGCTTCCAACTCGTGTCTCAAAAGGAATGTGTGCTTCATGAGCAGAAGTTTGTGAAATCAGACTGACTGTCAGAACCAAAGAGTCTCAGTGTGATTTTGTTGTGATTTTGCATCTTGTTGTGGTGATTTCACATGTATGTGACAGTTTTGTGTCTTTATGTGGTAATTTCCCTTTGTTGTGATGGTTTGGCTGCAGTTTGTAGCAGAAACCAGATTCAGTGTTCAGACAGAGACTCCAGGACGGATTTAAACTGATCTGGTGTCAGTTTTTCCCAGAACTCTAATGTGTTTCTCCTCCTAAATGTCATGGTTCTATCTGCTGGACTGATGAAATTCTGAGGCTCAGAAATGATGGAAAAACTCCATTAAAAAGTGATAAATCTGGACCCACCTCTATGGACTTCAAGGACCTGGAATGTTCTAAGTGAGACTAAACTTAAAGACTGGAAGCAGGAAAGGAGAACATCCCCTGGAGAAAGTTCTAGAGTAGACCTACCGACAACTGTAGAAAGTTCCAGAGTAGACCTACCGACAACTGTAGAAAGTTCTAGAGTAGACCTACAGACAGCTGTAGAAAGTTCCAGAGTAGACCTACCGACAACTGTAGAAAGTTCTAGAGCAGACCTACCGACAACTGTAGAAAGTTCTAGTGTAGACCTACCGACAACTGTAGAAAGTTCCAGAGTAGACCTACCGACAACTGTAGAAAGTTCTAGAGTAGACCTACCAACAACTGTAGAAAGTTCTAGAGTAGACCTACTGACAACTGGAGAAAGTTCTAGAGTAGACCTACCAACAACTGGAGAAAGTTCTAGAGTAGGTTTACTCTAGAACTTTCTCCAGGGGACGTTTGCCTCTTTGGACTTCAAGGACCTGGAAATATTCCCAGGATGAATGTAGAACTCTGATCATTAATAAAGTTACTGGAGATGAAGGACCAGGAGGTTCTGAGGAAGTTTAGGAGGAACTGATTTCGAACGAAATGACTCAGTTTTAGTTGCAGGTGTATTTGTTGTATTTATTAGTGATATCAGCTTTAGATTTAGTTATTGATCGACTGGTTTGTTTTAATTTGTTTTAATGAACAAACTGTTTCCTCTTCGATGTTTGATCAGCCATGAGTGCAGAGCAGCTCCTGAATGCTCTGGAGGACCTGGGAGACGAAGAGTTGGAGAAGTTCAAGTGGTTCCTGCAGCAGAACAACAGCAGTGTTCAGAGCATCTGAACGGTGGGACGTCGTGGACGTGATGCTGCAGACGTTGGGAGCTGATGGAGCCCTGAAAGCCACCAGGAAGGTTTTAGAGAGGATCTGCCGGAGGGACCTGCTGCTCCGTCTGTCGGACTGCAGCTCCGGAGCAGAAGGTGAGTCTCAACAGGAAAACAGCATGAAAAACTGAACCAAAATGACAAAAAGTAACTTTGGACAGGTTTCAAGTCATTTAAGACAGGCTCTGAGTCGTTTTGAACAGATTTTTGAGTAATTTTTGGTAATTATTTTTTACATTTAATTAATTTTTCTGGGTTTTAGATCATTTTGGACATTTTTCAAATCATTTTGAACAGATTTTTGAGTCATCATAGGCGGTTTCAAGTAATTTTGGGCATATTTCAAGTGATTTTGGACACATCAATTATTTTGGACAGGTTTAGCATAATTTTGGACAGTTTCAAGTAGTTTTAAACAGGATCTGAGTAATTTATGGCAGGTTGCAAATCATTTTTACCACGTTTTGATCTTTTTTGGAACTTTGTTGCTCTTTAAGATTGAACACCTTTACATCATGTCACTGCTAAGAAAAAAGATAAGATGTTAAAACTATATTATGCTTCCCTCAAAACATGTCACAGTCTTTAGTTCTCTTCCTACTTTACTTTCTGTTATATTTTGAAAAGATCCCTGTCCCTGTGTCTCTGTGTCAGTTTGCTTCCTCCCTTTGCCTGGTTCCCTCCTCTTTTGCTCACTAATTTCACCTGAGTCTTGTTTCCTCAGTCAGTTCTCTGTCTCTAGTCTTGTGTCAGTTTGTCTGTTCACCTCCTGAATTCATCTGGTTTTGTTTTGTACATTTAATTCTTTGAATCCTGTTTAACTCTCTTTAACCTTTCTGCCTTTTTCAGAAAATGTCGTTTTTTTGGCTTAGTTTCTTAAGCTGCTATTTGCTTGCTCACCTCTGGTAATTTACTCTTAAGTTTTCTTGGTCTGAGTTTGCTTTTTCATCACCACATCATAGTTCTGTGGAGCCTGAGTTGGCCGAAGACGCTGCAGTAGTTTTAAAGAGTCTTTGTGTTTCTGTCTCAGTCAGTGATGGTGGACAGACTCCAAGCCCCAGAGGACCTTCATCCACTCAGACTCATCTTCATCTTCCTCAGCCTGAAGCTCAACCTGGTGGATTCACTGGTAGGTCAGAAGTCCTGAAGCTGAGTCTAAATGAAGATGCTGCTTCGTTTAGCATTTTTGGTGTAATTTTGGACACATTTTTGAGTCTTTTTTGAGTCTTCAGAGTGAAAGAAAAGCTGAAGTACAAATGACAGCCAATCAAAGTCGACTCTAGAACTGATGGTGCTCATCCCATGATCTCCAGGTGAAGGTCCAGCTGTTGGCCTAAAAACTCCAGTTACCATAACAACAACTGGTCACAATGATTTTTTTCGGATGTCTTTAATTTTATTTCTGAACAGTCAAACTCAGATGTTTCACAGCTGCTAGTGGAGGGATGCCAGGACTGCATTATAAGTGTCCAATAAATGGTGCCACCTTATCGTGTGGAGGGGTTTGAGGCTCAGAAATCAGAAACTGATGCTCATTAGCCCCTGGTAGGTTCTCCTGTGGCAAATTGGTTCTGGAGGAGGGACCAGACAAACAGTGATTTTGATGCTGCTGCTGTGTTGGCCAGGGCTTCCATGGAAAAAAAGTCATGTGATCTGAATGGGACTCACCTGGTTAAATGAAGCTTAAATAACAAAAGAAAAAGAAAACCCCAGTGAAAACAGTAAAAGGAGAGTGAGGCCACCATCTGCAGGGGTCAGCCGCAATGCACACCAGGCAGTGGACAGGAGCAGGTGTGTCGCCCCTTGGTGGTGTAGGCTGGTTGTGGGAACATGGAATGTCACCTCTCTGGTGGAGAAGGAACCTGAGTTGGTGCAGCAGATGGAGCAGTTATATTTGGGCTCACCTCCAAGCACCACAAGGGTTTTGGAACTAAACTAATTTAGAGAGTTTGGACTCCTTTTCCAGACTTTCCCAGGAGGACAGGTTCCAGGCAGGTGTTTGGTGAGAGCTGTCAACTGCTCACCACCTGATGATGGATCAGATGGAAGGCTGCTGGACAGACCTGGTAAATTCAAACATGTAGTGAGAACAAAGTGGGAATGTCTGGCGGAGACTCCGGTCAGTGGGGTCTTCAACTGCCAACTCCACAAGAGTTCTCCAGCATCCCTGGGGAGGTTAGGGAATCTGAGTAGGCCATGTTCAAACCCTCCATTGCTGAAGCTGCTGTCAGGAGCCCGAAGATAACATGGTGGTGACCTAAAAGAACACGCTGGTGGACATGAGTGGTGAAGGAGAGTTTTGAGACCTGGTTGGCTCTGGGGCCTCCTGATGCAGCAGACAGGTATTGGTCAGCCAATAGGGCTGTGGCAGTTGTGGAAGCTAAAACTCACACACTGAGGTGGTTTGAACATCTGATTCAGATGCCTCCTGGCAGCCGTTCTTCTGGGAGTAGACCACAGGGTAGTCCCAGATCTCAGTGGAGGGATTATATATCTTATCTGGCCTGGAAATGACTTGGGATCCCCCAGGAAGTACTGGGAATTCTTGTCAGGGGGAGAGACATCTGGAATGACCTGATTCATCTGCTGCCTTCTTGACCCGACCCCACATATGTGTAAGAAGATGGATGGATGAATGGATGGATGGATGGATGATGGATGGATGGATGGATGATGGATGGATGGATGGATGGATGGATGATGGATGGATGGATGATGGATGGATGGATGGATGGATGGTTGGATGGATGATGGATGGATGGAGGATGATGGATGGATGATGATGGATGGATGGATAATGATGGATGGATGAATGGATGATGGATGGATGATGCATGGACGGATGATGGATGGACGGATGATGATTGGATGATGATGATGGATGGATGATGGATGGATGATGGTTGGATGATGGATGAATGATGGTTGACGATGGATGGATGGATGATGGTTGGATGATGGATGGGTGGTTGGATGGATGGATGGATGGATGATCAGTGGCATCTGCAGTTGTTACATTTATTTCATGAATTCTACTGAATGACAGCTCTCTAACAGTTCACTGCTTTCTATTGTTTTGTTTTTTTATTGAATTTCCCTTCAGGGATTAATAAAGTTATTATTATTATTATTATTATTATTATTATTATTATTATTATTATTATTATTATTATTGTTATTATTGTTATTATTACTTTTTTTTTTTTTTTTTTTTTTTTTTTTTTTTTTTCAAGATGGCGCCGTGCCAGCGGCAGCTAGTTACAGCAGCTCCGGTTAACTTTAGGTCTGTTTAGTTATTTTTGTAGTTTTCTTCTCTTTTTAAGTTTTTCTTTTCAGCAAGTAGGGTGACGCTTTTGTACGGGACAGACATGGATGTGCAAATAGCGTTTTCCCTACTTTGTTTACTACTGTTTTCGGAACTTTTTAAATCTGCATCTGGTGACCCGTTCAGCCATGGCTCCATTGTTTACAGTCGGGAACAGCTGTTGGCGCTGAGCCAGGCCAGGCCGCCGTCGTGGGAGAGACCAGACATCCCAGCTGAGCTCCGCAGAAGGAGGAGAGGATGTCGGGCAGGACTGAAGCGTCGGGAGAAGAGGAGACGCTACAAGCCGTCCGTTCCATCTGTGATTATGGGGAATGTGAGGTCTCTCCCGAATAAGATGGAAGAACTGACGGCGCTGACCAGGCTGCAGTGGGAGTATCGGGAGAGCAGCCTCATGATGTTCACGGAGTCATGGCTGAACGAACTCACTCCGGACTCACTTTTAACTCTGGACGGATTCCATCTGGTCAGAGCGGACCGGAACGTGAGGGAGAGTGGTAAGAGAAAGGGTGGGGGCCTCGCGATGTATGTGAATGAGAGATGGTGTAATGCTGGACACATTAGTGTTAAAGAGCAGCTCTGCACTAAGGATGTAGAATTACTGGCTGTCAGTCTGCGTCCGTTCTATCTGCCCCGGGAGTATTCACATGTAATAGCCATTACTGTGTACATCCCTCCCTCGGCTGATGCGGCTGCAGCCTGTGAACTCATCCACAGTGTAGTGTCCCAGCTGCAAACATCTCACCCTCAGTCTCTTATTATCATCTCAGGAGACTTTAATCATGCATTGCTCTCTGCCACTCTCCCCACGTTCACACAGTACGTGACCTGCCATACCAGAGACAATAAAACCCTGGACCTGCTGTATGCAAACATCAAGGATGCATACAGCTCCTCACCCCTCCCCCCGCTGGGCCAATCAGATCACAACCTGGTGAGACTGCAGCCCATTTACATACCTATGGTGAAGAAACAACCCCCCACCACCAGGTATGTGAAGAAGTGGTCTGACGAGGCCACTGAGGCGCTGCAGGACTGCTTTGAGACCACAGACTGGGATGTGCTGTGTGGTCCACACGGGGAGGACATTGATTCACTGACGGACACTATTACGGACTACATTAACTTCTGTGCAGAGAACATCGTACCGACCAGGAAAGTACGGTGTTTCTCTAACAGCAAACCCTGGGTGTCCCTGGAACTGAAGACCCTGCTGAAGGAGAAGAGGAGGGTTTTTGGATCTGGGGACAAAGAGGAGCTGAGGAGGGTGCAGAAGGAGATAAAGAAGAAGATCAAGGCGGACAAGGCCAGCTACAGGACCAAGATGGAATCTCACCTGCAGGACAATAACACAAGGGAGGTCTGGAGAGACCTGAGATCCATCTCTGGTTACAGCAGAGGCCATGAGAGGGGAGCTGCAGCAGGAGGCCAGGAGTGGGCCAATGAGCTGAATCTGTTCTTTAACAGATTCGACTCTGCTCCCACTCCTCCCCCCTCTCATCAAAGCACCAACCAGCCAGCTCCTTCTTCACACCTCAGCTCTCTACCACCAACACCACCAACCGCACCCCTCCTCCGATCCCCGTCTTCTACCACCTCCGGACTCTGCATACAGCCCCATCACCCCTCCTCGTCTCACCCCCCACCACCACCATCACCCCTCCCCCTGCCACCCTCCCCCTGCCTCTCCATAACAGCTGATCAGGTGAGAAGTGAGCTTAAAAAGATCAAGACCAGGAAAGCTGCAGGTCCTGATGGAATCAGCTCCAGACTCCTTAGAGACTGTGCAGACCAGCTCTGTCAGGTGCTGCTGCACATCTTTAACCTGAGCCTGAGTCTGGAGAGGGTTCCTCTGTTATGGAAGACTTCCTGCCTGGTTCCTGTCTCTAAGACCAGGAACCCCAGGGAGCCTAACCACTTCAGACCTGTGGCCCTCACTTCTCACCTGATGAAGACCATGGAGAGGATCGTCCTCAAGAACCTCCGTCCCCAGGTGAGCCAGTATCTGGATCCACTGCAGTTCGCCTACCAACCGAACATTGGAGTGGATGATGCAGTGATCTACCTGCTGCACAGATCACTGACTCATCTGGAGAAACCCAGCAGCACTGTGAGGGTCATGTTCTTTGACTTCTCCAGTGCTTTCAACACCATCCAGCCTTCTCTGCTTAGGGTGAAGCTTGAAGGAGCGGGAGTAGACTGTCACCTGGCTGCTTGGACCATCGACTACCTCACCAACAGACCACAGTACGTGAGGCTTCGGGACTGTGTGTCTGATGTGGTAGTCAGCAGCATGGGGGCCCCACAGGGGACAGTGCTCTCCCCCTTTCTCTTCACCCTGTACACATCGGACTTCCACTACAACTCTGGGAGCTGTCACCTCCAGAAGTTCTCCGATGATACAGCCATTGTTGGGTGTGTATCTGAGGGGGACGAGCGGGAGTACAGGACGGTCATCTCTGACTTTGTTGACTGGTGTGAGCGAAACCATCTGCAGCTCAACGCCAGTAAGACGAAGGAGATGATCGTGGACTTCAGCAGGAGGAGGACACCCCGGACTGCACCGGTGAACATCCAGGGTTTGGACATTGACATGGTGGACACATACAAATACCTGGGTGTTCACCTCAACAATAAACTGGACTGGACACACAATACAGAGGTTCTGTACAAGAAGGGCCAAAGTCGTCTCCACCTGCTGAGGAGACTGAGGTCCTTTGGAGTGTGCAGGACTCTGCTCAGGACATTTTATGACTCTGTGGTAGCGTCTGCTATTTTCTATGCAGTGGTCTGCTGGGGAGCAGGGAGCACTGAAAGGGACAGAAAGAGACTAAACAGACTGGTCAGGAGGGCCGGTTCTGTCCTGGACTGTTCCCTGGACTCCATAGAGGAGGTGGGTGAGAGGAGGATGTTGGCAAAGCTCACATCCATCATGGACAATCCCTCTCACCCACTGCATGACACTGTGGGGTCTTTAAGCAGCTCCTTCAGCAGCAGACTAAGACATCCACCCTGCAAGAAAGAGCGCTATCGCAGGTCCTTCATTCCATCTGCTATAAGACTTTACAACATCAGCATCACTGGCTGATGTTAACATAAACTGGACTATATCATTACCACCCCAAACCATAAAATTTGCACTGACATTCTTGCACTGCACATCTCTGCACTTTTAAACTTTATTTTTATTTTTTCTGTTAAGCCACTTTACCCTCATCTGTCACCCTTGTATATATTGTAAATATTATTACTATTGTTCTATTATTCTTTTATTCTTATCACTATGTCTACTGTTACATAAGCTGCTGTAACAATGTAAATTTCCCCTGGAGTGGGGAGAAATAAAGAACTTTATCTTATCTTATCTTATCTTATCTTTACTGGTCAGAATGACATTGTTGATGTCAGATGTTAAATGTTGCCATAAACAGGAGAACCTTGTATTTTCTGGTTCTACCAAGAACAGAGGTTTCTGCAGACACCTCACACTGTTTCACACAGCTTCATGTTTGACACAGATGATGTGGTTCCAGTGCCAGAGCCTCGCCCAATCAAATTCTACCAACAGATGCTCCAATCAACCCTCCAGGACAAGTTTCTGTGTTTACAGGAGGGCTGGGCGTCAGATCAGCAGCGTCTGGTCGATATCTACACGGAGCTGTACGTCACCGCCAGCTTCCACGTCCACGTCAACATGCAGCATGAGGTCCAACAGATCGAGAAGGCCTTGAAACCAGCGGACACAGAAAAACCCTTTAAAAGCAGAGACATTTTCAAACATCCCCCCGGATGATACAGACCCATCAGAACGGTGCTGACGAATGGGATTGCGGGGATTGGAAAAACCTTCCTGGTACACAAGTTTGTGTTGGACTGGGCCACACAAAGATCCAATCAGGACGTGCATTTCCTTTTCCCCTTCACCTTCTGGCAGCTCAACTCTCTGCAGGGAGAAGAGTTCAGTTTGGCAGAGCTCATCCATCACTGCATGCCAGAAATCATTGGCATCACTGTGGAGGCTCTGAACTACATCTTCACAGCGCTGCAGTCATCAGGAAATGGAAACTACGACAAGAGCCGCTTCAAGCTGCTGTTCATGTTCCATGGCCTGGATGAGAGCCGTTTCCATCTGGACCTTCCAGTTGACGACATCCGCTCCATCGACGCAACAAAGTCAACCAAAACGGACGTCCTGCTGAGGAAACTCATTGGTGGAAAACTGCTGCGCTCTGCTCGCGTCTGGATAACCACACAACCAGCAGCAGCCAATCAGATCCCTCCACAGCTGGTCAGCATTATGACGGAGGTCAAAGGGGTTCACTGACCCACAGAAGGAGGAGTACTTCAGGACGAGATTCAGAGATGAGGAGCAGGCCAGCAGCATCGTCTCCCACATGAAGAAGTCACGAAGCCTCCACATCATATGCCACATCCCAGTGTTCTGCTGGATCACTGCTACAGTTCTGGAGGAGCTGCTGAGGACCAGAGAGGGAGGAGATCTGCCCAGAACCCTGACTGAGATGTATACAGAGTTCCTGGTGCTCCACATGTATCGAACCAAAGAGAAGTATGGCCCAGAGAGCTGCCGGCCAACCAGGAGAAACTACAGGGCCTGCTGGTGAAGGAGGACAGCTCACAGACCAATCAGAAAACGGTTGAGTACATCAAGAAGAAGCTCAGCCAGGATCTGAGCACAGAGCGAAGCATCAACCTGTTCCACTGTCTGAACGAGTTGCAGGACGGCTCTCTGTTGGACGAGATCCAGCAGTCCTTGAGGACGGGACGTCTGTCCACCCAGCAGCTGTTTCCGGCCCAGTGGTCGACTCTGGCCGTCATCCTGCTATCGGCCCAGAAACACCTGGACCACTTCAGCCTGAAGGACTATTCTGCTACCAAGGACGCTCTGCTGAGGCTGCTGCCGGTGTGGTCCAGAGCTGCAGCCGGGCAGAGTAGGTCCAAAGACAGACACAATACGCAATATATAAACACATTACATACACACAATGCATACACAATATATACACAATATACACACGATATACACACAATATATATAAAAAATATATACACAATATATACAAAACACATACGCAATATATACACAATACATACACAATACATACACAATATATATACAATATATACACAATATATACATAATATAGTCAATTCAGTTCAATTTTATTTATATAGTGCCAATTACAGTCAAATTGTCTCAAGACGCTTTACAGAACCCATATTCCTGAACCCCCAGAGCAGCCCTAAGGAGACAGTGGCAAGGAAAACACCCTTTTAACAGGGAAAAAACCTTGAGCAGAACCCGGCTCTAATGTGGGGGGAACCATCTGATGCTGGCCGGCCGGGTTGAGAGGGACAGAAGAGGTAGAGAGGTGGAGGTAGAGGGTTAGAGGTGGAGGTAGAGGAATAGAGATAGAGGGGTAGAGAGGTGGGGAGGGGGACAAGGAACATATAACACACAATTTGATGCATGCATGATAAGACAGATGATACATACAAAGTACAACTAACATGGAAACTAATTATAGTTTACTGCTATGGTGTACAGCTCTGGCATTAAATATACTACATATATAGCTGGTGGTAAATTCAAAAATATGTAGATGAGCATATCAAGTATAGTAAGGGCAATGCAGAGTAGATTGGTGGAAATGGGCATTTATCTCTTTTTTGTCATTGTGTTTCTCATTTTTGTTGTTTTGTGTTTTTTGTCTCCTCTGTCGTGTCCATTTTTTGTCGCTTTATTGTCTAATTTATTGTCTCTTTTTTGTCTTTTTTGTTTTGTTTCATGTTGTCTAGTTTTTAGTCATTTTGTGTCTCGTTTTGGTCATTTTGTTTCTTGTTTTTGTCATATTTTGTGTCTTGGTTTTGTTGTTTTTTGCCTTTTTTAAAGTAAATCCTCGATGGTTCAGTTCCAGATGACTAAATGTTGTGTTCCTTTGTCGACACTCTCTGATCTGGAAGTTGTAATGTGGAAATGATAAACTGAGGCTGAATGTTGATGAAACTGAATTTATTTTTCTTCATAAATTTCAGGTTGTTCTTTTTTAAAAAGATAATTCCTTAAATATGATTTTTTAGCACTAAATCAGAGGAACCATTAGGAGTTGTGGTTATTTATATGTTATTAATGCTGTGGTTTTACTGGTTTTACTGGAGATCAAACTGGACTGCATGTGGAACCTGGACTAAGATGAGTTTGACTCCCCTGGTCTAGTTTTTCTTTCTTAAAAACAGCTTCAGGTCTGAAACAAACAGAGTTTAATCTGCAGCCGATTATCTGACACATTCCTGCTGCTTTTATTGTGAAGGTGTTGGTGACGAAGCTCAGACGGTGTGAAGCTTCATATCAGCCGAAACGTTCTGTCACGTTGGAGTTGTTTGGTTCTAAAATGTCAGGAAACGTAGGAAAATGTGGATCAGAGTTTCCTCAGATGTCCCGTTTAGTCCAGAGAGGAAAGAAACCAGAAAATATTCACTGAAATCACTGAATTTATTAAAAATGACTCAAACTGATCAGCAGAAAAGCTGGAGATCAATTCAAAGCTGCAGTTTTAGACATTTGCTGACTCTCTGGTTGATCTTTGAATAAACCTTCAGCTTTACCTGTTTATTAAAGCTCCATGTAGTTCCTGTTTTAGCAGATTAGTCTTTCATTACTGCTGCCATCAAAGCTAACATTAGCATCATTACTGCTACCATCAAAGCTAGCGTTAGCAACATTACTACTGCCATCAAAGCTAACGTTAGCATCATTACTACTGCCATCAAAGCTAATGTTAGCATCATTACTACCACCATCAAAGCTAACATTAGCATCATTACTACTACCATCATAGCTAATGTTAGCATCATTACTACTACCATCATAGCTAATGTTAGCATCATGTCCGTGTAGTTTCTCATTCATCCAGGTCATGGTTATCCAAAGTTGTTTAAATCAATCCAACTGGACTTTAAGAAGGTTCCTTGAAGACGTTTCACCTCTCTCTGAAAAACTGAGGAGGATCTTCAACAAACACCAGATCCCTGTCTTTTCTAAGCCAAATAACACACTCAGACAAAGACTGGTCCACCCAAAAGACCCCACACCACACAGTCAGAAGAGCAACCTGGTGTATGCAGTTAAATGCAGCGAGAAATGCTCAGATCTCTACATAGGGGAAACCAAACAGCCACTTAACAAGCGTATGGCTCAACACAGAAGAGCCAGTTCCTCAGGACAGGATTCGGCGGTCTTCCTTCACCTCAAGGAAGAGGGACACTCATTTCAGGACACCAATGTTCAGATTTTGGACAGGGAGGACAGATGGTTTGAGAGAGGCATGAAAGAAGCCATCCATGTCAAAGTGGAGAAGCCATCTCTGAACAGGGGGGGTGGTCTGCGACATCATCTTTCACCATTTTACAATCAGGTCCTTTCAAAACTCCCCAAAGAACTACTCGGCAGAATGACTCAGGTGAGGTGGCTCATGCTAACGCCCACCATTAGCATACGAGGGCTCGGTGAAACTCGCATTTCAACGACCCCCTTTGTGTCACTCCCTGGCTCCCAACGACCATCGTTGAGGAGCCAGGTGGGCCTTGGCAATGGTCGTCGGAATGTGAATAACACTGACCACACCTCACAGATGTTATAAGCTGAGGCAACATCAATCACCACCAGAACTGAAGAAGCCTCTTGGATGAGAGGTGAAACGTTTTCAAGGAACCTTCTTAAAGTCCAGTTGGATTGATTTAAACAACTTTGGATAATGTTAGCATCATTACTACCACCATCAAAGCTAATGTTAGCATCATTACTACTGCCATCAAAGCTAACGTTAGCATCATTACAACCACCCATCAAGGCTAATGTTAGCATCTTTGCTACTGCCATCAAAGCTAATGTTAGCATCCTTACTACTACCATCAAAGCTAACGTTTGCATCATTACTACTGCCATCCAAGCTAACATTAGCATCATTACTACTGCCCTCAAAGCTAACGTTAGCATCATTACTACTGCCATCAATGCTAGCATTAATGCCATTACTACTCCCATCCAAGCTAACATTAGCATCATTACTACTGCCATCATAGCTAATATTAGCATCAGTACTACCACCATCAAAGTTAACATTAGCATCATTACTACCAGCATAGCTAATGTTAGTATCATTACCACTGCCATTAAAGCTAAGGCTAGCATCCTTTCTACTACTATCAAAGCTAATGTTCGCCACAGTGCTAGCTTCAACACACTGATGGGAATTTTCACCATCCTGTGATCTTTTAGAGACAAAACAATAAAAGTATATATTTTTAAATCGTAGGTAATGAAAATTGCTAGCTTCTGTCTTAAGTGCATCCAAAAATATCAGTTTGTTTTTCTCTTGTTAGAATCACATATCTGCTTTTAAAACCCTCCAACTGCTGCTGACGGCTACTTCCACTGTTGATTATTATCTGTTTGCAGATCAATTAAAAGTAAGAGAAGAGTGAAAAATGTTGATCAAAGCCTAAAACCGCAGCATAAAATGTCCAGAGAGCTTCAGTTTACTGTCAGAGAGGAAAGAAACCAGAAAATATTCACAGTAAAGGAGCTGAAATCACAGAACAAGACTTTATTGTTTTGAGTCTCCTTGTCGCTGAAGGTTGTCCTGCTGCATTCCTTAGCCGTTAGCCGTTAGCTGTTATCAGGCCAGGAGCTGTGGAGGCCCCGGGGCCCCGCTGCCATGTATGGCCTCGACCCGGCGGCCGGACGATAACAGCAGCACATTGAGATGTTAAATTTAGAGACGTTATCGGCAGCAGCTCTCCTCTGCTGCTCAGTCTGCTGCTGCTGCTGCTCAGGTGAGTCTGATTTCCTGGTCCTGGTCCAGGTTTGGTCCCGTTTATTTCACTTTCTCCACTGGGGATCATCTAAAGTCCTGCAGCTCTGAGGAAACAGAACGTCACGAAGGAGGAGAGAGAACGATGGAGATGTCTTCTGGCAGCAGGACTTTACCCAAATCAGCTAGAAATCAGGTTAAAATGAGAAAATCTTATCTAAAATGACTGAATTTTGTCTAAAATGACTCAAAAACGGTCTAAGATTGGTCAAAACGTACTAAAAAGGTCAAAATTTTGTCAAAAAAATGTCTCAAATGATGTCAGATTTGTCTAAAATTTGAAAAAAAAAACATCCAAAATGATTAATAGACGTCCAAACTTAAGAAAAAGCAAGAAACAAAACAGAAAGAATGGAGATGAAACCCAGAGCAGAGTTTTTAACTTCTGTGTTGTGTGTCTATTTCTGTCTTTTTGTGTCTCTTTGTGTCTTTTGTCATTTTGTGGATGTCTTATGATCCAACGCTCTAAAGAACGGAGGCTCTACATATTATAGACATTTAGTTATTTACAAGTTTTCTCTCTTTAAAAGTTATCAAAGCGTCTCCATTTATCAACCAGAAACGGTGAAAACAGAAGAATCTTCAGGTTTCCTATGTCCTGCTGGTCCTTGAACGTCTCACATGTTCCTCAAGGTTCAGACAGAAAATGAACCAAATCTGAGCTTCAAATTAATATTTCATCAGATGCACTTTAATCTACTGGAGCTGATGTTGTCTCTTCATAGTTCAGGAGGTTCTCAGTCATCAGGTCCTGGTGATGGTTGGAGCTTCAGGAAAAACCAAGTGGAGGTTCTGGAAGACGCTTCTGTCATTGTGTCATTGCTATTGTGTTTTTGTTGTTTTTTTTTGCTTAGTTGTTCAGTTTTTGTTTTTATGTCGTTGTATTTTGTTGTTGTTGTGTTGTGCTGTTGTTGTTGATGTGTTGTTATTGTTGTGTTTTTTGTTTGTTTTTTGTTTTGTTGTGTTGTTGCTGTTGTGTTTTTTGTTTAGTTGTGTTGTGTTTATGTTGTTGGTTGTTTCGTTGTGTTTTTGTTTGTTTTGTGATTAGTTTTGTTGTCGTGTTTATGTTGTTTTTTGTTTAGCAGTGTTGTTGTTTTTTTGTGTTGTTTAGCTGTGTTTTTGTTCTTTGATTAGTTGTGTTGTTGTTGTGTTGTTGTGTTTTGTTGTTGTTGTCTGTTTGTTGTGTTGTGTTTATGTTGTTGTTTGTTTTTTCATTAGTTGTTGTTGTTGCTGTGTTGTCTTTGTTGTTGTCATTGTTGTGTTGTTGTGTTTATGTTCTTGTTTGTTTTTTCATTAGTTGTGTTGTTGTGTTTTGTTGTTGTGTTGTTGTTGCTGTTGCTGTGTTGTTTTGTTGTTGTGTTGCTGTTGTTGTTGGTGTATTGTTGTTTTGTTGTTGCTGCTGTGTTGTTTTTGTTGTTGTTGTGTTGTTGTTGGTCTGTTGTTGTTGGTGTATTGTTGTGTTTTGTTGTTGCGTTGTTGTGTTTTGTTGTTGTGTTGTGCTGTTCTTGTTGTTGATTTGTTGTTGATGTGTTGTTGACCTGTTGTTGTTGTTGTTGTTGTTAGTGTATTGTTTTTTATTATTGTTGTTGTTGTTGTTGTGTTGTTGTTTGTTGTTGCTGTTGTGTTGTGCTGTTGTTGATGATGTGTTGTTGTTGTTGTGTTGTGCTGCTACTTTTGATAGAAATATCCTCTGAGCATCTTTATGATGGATGATGTTGATCTTCAGGTCCTGACAGGATTAAAGATCCTGACAGGGTTAAAGAATGCTGAGCGAAAATCCAATAGGATAAATAGGATCCTTCCATAACTCCTAGCGCCATCTAGATGTTGCAGGAGGTACTGCAGCCCCAGACTGATGCATCATCCTGGTGGTCCGGCAGGTCCTACTGTGGTCCTACTGTGGTCCTACTGTGGTCCTACTATGGTCCTACTATAGTCCTACTATGGTCCTATTATGGTCCTACTATGGTCCTACCATGGCCCTCAGGCGGCTCAGCACCTCTAGAAGGACTTCACGACCTCAGATGTCAGAGCTACCGGTCTGTAGTCATGATGATGATGATGATGATGATGATGATGATGGTGATGCAGATCTTCCTCTCCCTCCAGTCCGTCCCTCCAGTGTTTCCGTTCTCAGGCAGCAGCTCTCTCTCCTCTCTGTTCTCTCGTCTCTCTGGCTTCAGTCAGTGTTTGTTCTGCGACATGACAACTCTACTAGTGGTTCTGCTCTGATAGATCCTCGTCTGTGTTCCTCTGTGTTCCTCTGGGTTATGGTAGGTTCTGTTCTGTTCTGATAGATCCTCATCTGTGTTCCTCTGGGTTACAGTAGGTTTTGTTCTGTTCTGATAGATCCTCATCTGTGTTCCTCTAGGTTCCTCTGGGTTCTGTTCTGTTTTCTGTCAGCAGGGAGACGGACTCTCTAGAGGAAGTTTTAAATCAGATGAAAATGTGTGTTTGTTCAGATGTCAGGTTCTATTGGAACGACACAGAAGAGACTAAAATCACTGCGTGGAACCCATCAGAACCCAAGTTTAGATTGAAACATGTCTGTTTGACCATCGATAGATTATTGATCTCCTGTTTGAGAAGTTTATTAAGAACCACCTAATTGATTGGATCATTGATGATCAAACCTGTTTAACTGATCAGAACCAGAGAACTGGTCCAGTGGGAGTGTGGAGGGAAATCCTGTTCATCTCTGAGCAGCAGAACCACACAGAACAGGATAGAACCAAACAGAACAGAACAGAATAGAATAGAACAGAATAGAATAGAATGGAATAGAACCGACTCCACAGAGTTCTGTTCTGTTTTATTGATGTCATTCCACTGCTGCTTTCAGACTCACAGATTCTTTGTGCTGCTCGATTCCACACCAGTTTATACTGGTTTACACTGCATTTATACTGGTTTACACTGCATTTATACTGGTTTACACTGGTTTTAGACTGGCTATAGACTGGTTTAAGACTGTTTTCTATATTTTTGTTGGACTGGTTTTGGACTTTGTTTTTAAACTGGTTTTAAACTGGTTTTAGACTCCTGTTAGACTGCTTTTAGACTGGTTTTAGACTCCTTTTAGACTGGCTTAAGACAGGATTTTATATTTTTCCTTAGATTGGTTTTGGACTTTGTTTGTAAACTGGTTTTAAAATGGTTTTAGTCTGGATTAAGACTTTATTTTGGACTACAATTAGACTCCTTTTAGACAGTTTTTGACTGCCTTTACACTGGTTTGGGACAGTTTTTTTTTTTTAAAACTGATTTTAGACTATTTTTAGACTGGTTTTAGATAGGTTCTAGTTTTAGACTGGTTTGAGACTACTTTTAGACTGGTTTTAGACTACTTTTAGACTGATTTTAGACAGATTTTAGACTACTTTTAGACTGGTTTTAGACTGGTTTAGGAGTAGTTTGAGGTGGCTCACTGGTTTTGAAGTGGTTTAAAATAGTCTGGATTCAGACTCCGTGGTAGACTGGTATTGGGTTTACTCTGGACTGGTTGTGAACTGGTCTTTAGCTGATTTTCAACTGGTTTTGGACAGATGGGTCAAATGGCGCCATCCCTCCTCAGTTAGAACAGTAAAGGTTCTCACTGGAACCAAAAATGGTTCTTTACACAAACATTTAGAGTTCCATGAAGGTTCTTTAAGGAACCAGTTTGACAAATGTTCTTTAAAAACCCAACAGAACCATCAAATCATCATCATAAATACTGCTCCAAAGATCTGTAGCAAGAAAAGGTTCTTTTAGGAACCTTTTTCTAGATAGTTTTTCTGACTGCTTTGGGTTTTTAGTGAGTTTTTGGAGAACGTAAAGTTAGAACTTTGTGTCATCAGTTTGAACAGCAGTTTCTTCAGTGTCTTCCAGTCTTTGATTCTTTTTTGTGTCTTTGCGGCCTATTTGTATTTATTTATTTATTTGTGCTCATTGTGTGTCTCTTTTGATTAGTTTGTGTCTCTTTGTGGTTGTTTTACGTCTACTAGACCTTCTGTGTGTCTCTGTGGTGGTTTTATCTGTTTGTATTGAATCAGTTTGTGTTCATTGTGTCTCTTTGTGTTCATTGTGTGTCTCTTTGTGTTCGTTTGTGTCTCCTTCTGCTCATTTTGTGTGTCTTTGTGGTGGTTTGTCCCTGTTGCTGTTTTGTGTCTCTGCTACAGTTTTATCAGTTTGACATGGTGTCAGTTAGTTTGGGCTCCCAGTAAACGTTGAGTAAACGTTGAGTAAACAGTGAGTAAATGGTGAATCCGTCAGGCCCAGCAGCGTCAGGTTGGACCAGTCCAAAGCTGTGAGAACTTGAGGGAGTTTCCAGGTGGTCTGCTCCTCCAGAAACAATAGATTGATCCTGATGTAGGACTTCAGTCTTCAGGACAGAAACTCCTGAGATCGATGAAGTCCACCAGAACACCTGTTTTTGACTAGTTTTACAGTGGGTTTTAAACTGGTTTTAGGCTGGTTTGGGAATAATTTGAATTTTCTTGCTGGTTTTTAAGCGGCTAAAAATAGTCTGGATTCAGACTTGAGACAGTAGTTTAGTAGACAGTTTAGTTATGGATTTACTCTGGACAGAAAGATTGGTTTTAGACTGCTTTAAGACCAGTTTCACAGTGGTTTAAGACTGGTTTTTATATGCAACTTAGACTTGTTTTGGACTTTGTTTTTAAACTGGTTTTAAAATGGTTTTAGGCTGGAGTTGGATTTTGTTTTGGACTAGACTTGGACTCCTTTTAGACTAGTTTTAGACTGGCTTTAGGCTGGTTTGGGAATAGTTTGAGTGTTGTTGCTGGTATTGAAGTGGTTTAAAATAGTCTGGATTCAGACTTAAAACTAGTATTGGGTTTACTCTGGACAGAAACTCCTGAGACCGATGAGGTCCACCAGAACATCTGCAGAACAAAGATGTTCAAGCTTTCACTCAAATATCAAATCTATAATGAAGAATTGCCAATGGAAGGTTCCATGTTCTGCTTTAAATAATAATAATAATAATAATAATAATAATAATAATAATAATAAATTTTATTTATAAAGCGCTTTTCCAATAACTCAAAGACGCTGTACATAAAATACAATAAGATAAAACAAAACAGTTAATTAAAATCAATAAATAGTAAAACAAGTTCAAGATAAAATACAGAATCACTTAAGGAAAGCAGATCTAAAAAGGTGAGTCTTTAAAGGGGATTTAAACGTGGTGAGGTTGGTGCAGTCACGGAGGGCATGGGGGAGTGAGTTCCAGAGTGTGGGGGCAGCAATGGCGAAGGCTCTGTCCCCCCAGTGTCGCCGGCTGGTCCTGTGCGGGATGGAAAGGAGGTTTGTGTGGGAGGAGCGGAGATTCCTGGGGGGGTGTAGGGGAGGAGCAAATCGGTAAGGTAAGAGGGGGCAAGATTATGGATGGACTTGAAGGTGAGGAGAAGCAGTTTGTACTGGATGCAGTGTGAAATGGGGAGCCAATGGAGGTTCTGCAGGACGGGGGTGATATGGTCATGAGAACAGGTTCGGGTGAGGAGTCGGGCAGCAGAGTTTTGAATGTGTTGAAGTTTATTGAGGACTTTGGAGGTGGAGCCGAAGAGAATGCTATTGCAGTAGTCAAGGCGGGAAGTGACGAAGGCATGAATGAGGGTTTCAGCGGCTGAGAAGGAGAGGAAGGGGCGGAGACGGGCGATGTTGCGGAGATGGAAATAGGCAGTTTTGGTGATCTGATTAATGTGGGGTTCAAAGGTAAGGTTGCTGTCAAATATCACACCGAGGTTGCGGATGTGAGCGGAAGGAGATAGGGTGGTGTTATCAATGGTAATGCGGGAGTGGGGAAATGGTGTGAGTGATTTAGGTCCAATAAAGATGAGATCAGTCTTGTCGCAGTTTAACAGGAGAAAATTTTTCCTCATCCAGGATTTAATGTCGGCCAAGCAGCGACGGTGGTGTTGGTGGAGATGTAGAGTTGGATATCGTCGGCGTAGCAATGGAAGTGTAGGTTGTGGCGGCGGATGATGTTGCCGAGGGGGAGGAGGTACAGGATAAAGAGGAGGGGGCCAAGGACTGATCCTTGAGGGACACCATGGGACAGGGGGGCGGTGGCGGATGTGCAGTTGTTGACCTTGATGAATTGTTGTCGATTTGTGAGATATGATGTGAACCAGGTGAGGGCAGTGCCGGTGATGTTAATGGAGGATTGAAGGCGGGACAGGAGGATGGAGTGATTGATTGTGTCAAATGCTGCAGAGAGGTCGAGAAGAATGAGGATGGTGACTTGTCCAGAGTCTGAGGAGAGGAGGAGATCGTTGGTGACCTTGAGGAGAGCAGTTTCAGTGCTGTGATGAGAGCGGAATCCGGATTGAAAGGTTTCATACAGGTTGTTGGAGGTGAGATGAGTTTTCAACTGGGCAGCGATGACACGTTCTAATGTTTTGGATATGAAGGGGAGGTTGGAGATGGGCCGGAAGTTGTGAGGGGAGGTTGGATCCAAACCAGGTTTTTTGAGGATGGGGGAGACAGAGGCGAGCTTGAGGGGTGAGGGGACACAGCCTGTACTGAGGGAAGTGTTGATGATGTTAGAGATGAGGGGGCAGATAACAGGGAGGCAGTTTTTAAGGAGGGCAGTGGGGATGGGGTCCAGGCAGGATGTGGAGTTTTTAGTTCCAGTGATGAATTTGGGCAGGTCCAGGGGGGAAACGGGTGAGAAGTGGGCAAGGGGGGGAAAGTTCAGAGGGTTTGGTGGAGGAGAGGGGGGATCAAGTGAAGTGGGAGAGGTGACAAGGCTGCTGTGGATGGAGATGATTTTGTTATGGAAGAAAGAGAGGAATAGGTTGCACTTGTCGGTGGTGAACGAGTTTGAGACGGTATCCGGGGGGGCAAGGAGTTTATTGACAGTTGAGAAGAGGGACTTGGGGTTGTTGGAGCTGGTATTGATCAGGTCAGAGTAGAAAGTGGACCGTGCAGATTTCAGGGCGTCTTTGTATTGTTGGAGGAAGTCGGAGTAGGCTTGGCGGTGTACTGTCAGGTTTGTTTTCTTGACAAGACGTTCCAGCTGTCGTTTATGGGCTTTCATGAGGTGGAGTTCGGGGGTGTACCATGGAGCAGAGTGGGAGAAAGTGACTAATTTGGATTTGAGGGGAGCAAGCTGATCAAGACAGGAAGAGAGAGTATGATTGTAGTGGTTGATGAGGTCAGTGGGGTTATTGATTGATGGGGGAGGGGAGACGGACAATGCAGTGGTCAGTGAGGCAGAGAATACAGAGGGGGAGAGTGATTTGGTGTTTCTAAAAAAGATTGTCCGTTTTTCCTTGGGCAGGGGGGTGGGGAGGCTGATGTCCATAGTTATTGCTAGGTGGTCAGAGATGGAGAGATGACAGCTGGAGATATTTAGGACTGTAAGACCAGAGGAGCAAACCAGATCGAGGATGTGTCCATGGTTGTGGGTGGGGAAATTGACATGCTGGGTGAGGTTGAGTGATTGTAGGAGGTCTAGGAAGTCAGAGGCAGATTTACTGTGAAGGTTGTCCATGTGAAAGTTGAAGTCACCAAGGATGAGGACTGAGGGAGAAAAGTGGGAAAAGTCAGGGAGGAATGAGGGGTTTGGTTTAGGTGGGCAGTAAATGATAGCAGTGACCATTGGGGTGGGACCGGGTAATTTAAAAACAAGGTGTTCAAAGGAGGGGGGGGCAGGGATGGAAAGTGGGATGGTTGTGAAGACCTGTTTGTGGATGACTGCGATACCACCTCCTCGACCTTCTGGGCGGGGTGAGTTGAGGTACGTGTATCCGGAGGGTGTGGCTTGGTTGAGTGGGTAGAAGTCCAGTGGTTTGTGCCATGTTTCAGTTAGACAGAGGAAGTCCAGTTTATTGTCTTGTGTTTAAAGAGACAAAAGGCTTCAATGTCTTGTTACCAAATTTTGATCCATCAAGGAAATGGGCCCATTTTTCTTTTCCCTACAGTCCATTAACACTGAAGATAAACAGTAATCTGGGTACTAAAGTATGTTCTGTTCTGGTGAAGAACCGCTCTAACAGGAAGTCCTCTAACCCTCGTCCTCTGTGAACCAGAGTCAGTTTGTTGCAGGTTCTCATGTTCTGCTCTGTGTGTTGCAGGTTTGAAGGGTCACCATGATCTCCAGGTTCTCCACCTATCAGCTGCTTCTCCTGCTGACCGTCTTCTCCTCAGAGTTTCCACATCCAGCAGCAGGAAGTTCCAACACCACGCTGACCAACCGCACCAAATGTGGCGGCAGCACCGACTGTATCGAGGGCGTCATCCTGCCAGTGTGGAAACCCGACAACCCGGGCTTCACCGACCGCCTCGCCAGAGCCACCATCTACTTTGTGGGGCTGGTGTACATGTTCCTGGGTGTCTCCATCATCGCCGACCGCTTCATGGCGTCCATCGAGGTCATCACGTCGCAGGAGAGGCGGATCACCATCAAGAAGCCAAACGGGGAGAAGGTCACCACGATGGTGCGCATCTGGAACGAGACGGTGTCCAACCTGACCCTGATGGCACTGGGTTCGTCCGCCCCGGAAATCCTCCTGTCGGTCGTGGAAGTCTGCGGTCACAACTTCAACGCCGGGGAGCTTGGTCCCAACACCATCGTAGGAAGCGCCGCCTTCAACATGTTCGTCATCATCGGCCTCTGCGTGTCCGTCATCCCTGAAGGAGAGACCCGGAAGGTGAAGCACCTGCGGGTGTTCTTCATCACCGCCACCTGGAGCGTCTTCGCCTACATCTGGCTCTACCTGATCCTCGCCGTCATCTCTCCGGGGGTCGTTCAGATATGGGAGGGGCTTCTCACGCTCTTCTTCTTCCCGCTTTGCGTTGGATTTGCTTATGTGGCCGACCGCAGGCTGCTCTTCTACAAGTACATGTACAAGCGATACAGAGCAGGGAAGCAGAAGGGAATGATCATCGAAACCGAGGGGGAGCCGGAGCTGCCCTCAAAGGTTGACATCGAAATGGATGGTAAAATGCTCAATTCTCACGGCGAGGAATTCTTGGACGGGGAGGCGGGGTTTGAGGAGAAGGAGCTGGACGAGGAAGAGTCCCGCAGAGAGGTGGCCCAGATCCTGAAGGAGCTAAAGCAGAAGCATCCAGAGAAGGAGATGGAGCAGCTGATGGAGCTTGCCAACTACCAGGTTTTAACGCAGCAGCAGAAGAGTCGGGCTTTCTATCGCTGCCAGGCCACCAGGATCATGACCGGAGCTGGAAACGTCCTGAAGAAACACGCCGCAGACCAGGCCAAGAGAGCCACGCAGCTCGACCTGAGCTCCGAGGTGTCGGCCAATGACTTCTCCTCCAAGGTGTTCTTCGACCCCGGGACCTACCAGTGTCTGGAGAACTGTGGCAGTGTGTTGCTGAACGTGGTTCGTCGCGGCGGAGATCTGACCAGCACCGTCGCCGTGGATTACCGGACTCAAGATGGCACTGCCAACGCCGGCTCAGACTACCAGTTCACCGAGGGGACTGTGGTGTTCAAACCCGGCGAGACCGAGAAGGAGATCTGCATCGACATCATCGATGATGACATCTTTGAGGAGGACGAGCACTTCCTGGTTCACCTCAGCAATGTGAAGGTCGTGTCGGAGGACCAGCGGGCCAACCACGTGGACACCCTGGCAGGTCTGGGTTTGCCGTGCACGGCCACCGTCACCATCTTCGACGACGACCACGCTGGCATCTTCACGTTCGAGGAGCCAGTGGTGAGGGTGAGCGAGAGCGTCGGGGTGATGGAGGTGAAGGTGGTGAGGACCTCTGGAGCTCGAGGCGTGGTGGTGGTGCCATACAAGACCATGGAGGGGACGGCTAAAGGAGGCGGCGAGGACTTTGAGGACACACATGGAGTCCTGGAGTTTGAGAACGATGAGATCTTGTAAGTAGAACCTTCATAAAACTCCGATCGCTCTGCAAGACAGTTTGGGTTTCAGTCTTTTTATTTTAAATCACAGATGACGATACAGCAGATCCAGCAGAACCAGAACCTCCCGTATTCTGGTTCTGGTTCTCCTGGACTGACTCAGCTGAGACCAAAACATTCAGAGAGTTTCAGGTTGAACTGCAAGCAGGGTTTCCTCAGAGATACTGAGAGGAAAACCAATGAAATAAACACAGCAGAAACAGAACAGAGGATCTAGTTGCTGGAGATCCATCCAGCATGGAGAAACATCTACAGATGATGAGCAGAGTAGAGAGCAGACATGGAGATAGAAAAACATCTACAGGATGATGAGATAAAACCACCACCAAAGAGATGAAAAAAGCAAAAATACCACAATGAAATAAATGTGGCATGGCTCAGAAACAGTGAACAGAGGAGCAGAGAGGAAGTTTTCAGAGGCTGTGAACATGGAATTAATTTTCAAAAAGACACAAAACAGCACAGAAAACAACAAAAACAAGACACAAAACAACAAAAATAAGACACAAAATGAGACAAAACAACAAATACGAGACACAAAACGACAAAAATCAGACACAAAACGAAAAAACCAAGACACAAAATGAGACTCAAAATGACAAAAAAGAAACTCAAAATGTCAAAAAGAAGACACAAAATGGCAAAATGAGACATAAAACAACAAAAATGAGACACAAAATGACCAAAACGAAACACAAAAAGACAAAAATGAGACACAGTGACCAAAACAAAAGAAATATGCTTAATTAGACACATTAATTTGATGCAGCTAAATTCTAACAGCAGTTTTTATAAAATGCGATTAAAAACTGAAACACTTCACCAGCTGCTGTAGAAATATTTTCACTTCATGAGAATATTAATGACACATATTTAAATTCTTTCCTCTGATGCTTTAAATTCAGATTCTTTTTCCTTGATTTCTGAAATCTCTGAACAATCCAGAATATTAACGAGCTGTTAAACAGTGAATAAATTCACCTAAACTAGTGTCTGCTGCTGCTCGTCTGTCGCTTGCTCGCTGTGTCGACCTCTAAATTCGTGTTTGTGACGTTGAGGAACAGTCGAAGTGACTCCTCAGTTCCTGCTTCCAGTTTTGGCTGAAGACGTTTGGATGTCCTCCGTCCAGATAAACATGTGGCTGCTCTTCCTTATTAGGCCCTCTGGTGTTGGTTCTGCTCAGCATCGGCCCATAAAGCCGGTTAGTGTCGCTGCTGGAAGGACGCCACGTTTATCTGATCTACTGCTTACTGCTGCAGTAACGTCTGGAGACTTTAGATCCTCACCAACAGCAGCCGCCAGCCTCCAGAGATCATATATTATATTATATTATATTATATTATATTATAT